>NW_015665129.1:2534006-2534771 GCF_001515625.1 Sinocyclocheilus rhinocerous
GAGAGAGTCAGTGCGATTCACTACCAAAGATTAAAATATTGAACAATATGAAGAATTTAAACACATTTACAAGATGAAACGATCTATCCATGAAAGAGGGAAACATAAAGAAAACATCTTGCCATATAAGTGCAAGTAAAAGTTGTGAATTGATCATATTTATAGGTATAAAAACACTTAAAAATCTAAGCTCATATGTAGTCATGTTTAAAGCTATTGATTCTAAAACTGATTTATATTGCATATTATCTATATCAGGGTTCCTCAAATCTTGCCCTGGAGGGCCAATGGGCTGCTGAGTTTAGCTCCAACCCTGATCAAACTCGCCTGTGATTTTCTAATGATCCTGAAGACATTGATTAGCATGCTCAGGTGGGTTTGATTAGGGTTAGAGCTAAACTCTGCAGGAAAGTGGATCTCGTGGGCCAGATTTGAGGATCCCTGATCTATACGTTTATATTAATTTAAAATAAAAGCTTTATAATTACTATTAAACTAAGCTAGCTTGTTTAATGGATTAAGGGTATAATAATTATATAAATCATATAAAATAATTATAAAAAATAATCAACTCTAAAAATCAGACAATTTTATCTTTAAAAATGTTTTACTATGTAGCGTCCTTTAATTTGGAGTAAGAGAAACTGGGGGAGTGGCTTTATTGCGTCAGACATGTGTCACTTTGCTTGAAGCTGATTGGTCAAATTTCGCTTTGAGATCTCTAAACCAGAACATAACCTGCCCCAGAGCAGGTTAGCTGTGGAG
>NW_015665129.1:2535807-2552774 GCF_001515625.1 Sinocyclocheilus rhinocerous
TAACCTGCCCCAGAGCACTGCAGGTTAGCTGTGGAGTGTAAGTTACTAAGGCAATGAATGCCGCTAAAAGCCAAGCCACTTTCATGGTACCTAAAACCCAGGATTGGTGCAAACTAAACTGAAACTTACCTGGCTAGCCAGCTAATCCAGCTTCATGGTACAGGCCCCTGGACAATTGTTTACCCCTATAAACCATCATGTTTACATACGTGACCTTGTCGTACCATATGTTTAGAGGCTCTATGTTGGTACGTATGGCAGTGCTGGTGTGCTCATCATTCAGCCAACATCAGCTCAGCCTCTAATTAAAATGCTCCTTCAGAGACTCTTGAATCGAGCTGGGTTTCCTCTTGCCTGCGAGCAGCAGTTCAGGCAGCTCCTGAGGCGAAGCTGTTTTCTTTGGAGTGGAGAACTGTAGTTTCAGACCGAGCTGGGGGAGCTAGGCTGTTAGCGGCTCACTCTATGACTAAAGGTCATAAAAAATAGTCACACCGGGCACCACATCAAGGCTCGCTGCCTTGTTGAATCCCTTTAAACCTTTCCATAAGAGCGAAATCACATGTGTGTTTACATCTGTATTGTAATACATGTTGAATCATGAGGATGGTCAATTAATTTTTTTGTTTTGTTTTAAAGCTTTACGTTTGTAGGCTAGTACCTGTTACATCATTACGCCAGTACGTGCCATTAAGCGATCTTTACGAGTGAATCGCGGATTCATTTACTCAACCGACTCACTGATTCATTCAGGAACTAATCAAGTGACCGACTGCATCTGAAAGAGAATACTTCAAGAGTAGTATGTGATGCACACAGAGGATTTGTCAGTGTAGTGAAGGGTGGTTAGGTCACATGACAATTGCAGCATTACCTATAATGCGTCTGGGTTTATCTTTATTCATACTATACTGTATCCATAATTTACAGAACGCTTTTTTAACAGCCATTAAGTAAAATTCAAAAGAAGTAGCCTATGCTACCTACTCGGAGAATATGCCATAATAACAGATGCATTCACATTAGTGAGTCATGGATTCATTCACTCAGTTGAATCATTTAAAAAAGCTGATTCATTAAGTCTTGCTTTGCCTTTGTTTTAAAATATTTTCTTTGGCGAGCAAAAATAGACAAAATAGTAACCTTCTAAAATATAAGTAACTCAGTATTGAGCTCTTGTTTATTCAACTGTAATATAAAAGCCCATACTGTATATATCACTTTATATAGCCGTCTCTCTGTATATACACATACAAGGTGTATATACAGTAATAAAATAAGGTGTTTTTTGTAATTAAAACTAGGATGTAATTTGGGCTAATTGCATATTTTCAGCCCTTGAATCAATTTTAGAACAAAATCATACAGGTTTGTCATTACTTTGCTGTCCAAAAGCGAACGTTTCATGGAAATAGTGAAACTGAACAGGTACCTCTGGTTAGTGTCTGTTATGGAATTTGACTCCCATTTTGCAGTGAGCTCATGAGGGGCTCCTGGCGCGGTTCACGCGAAGCTTTCAACAAGTGCTAATGCACTCGTTCACCCCCTTCATATGTTTAAAGAAAAAGGACCTTGTGCTGGCTTGTGCTATTTTGAACCATTAAAATGAAATAAAACTTGACTTCCTTTCCAGAGCTGAAATGATACTTTTCCAAAAGCGGCTCCAGCAATCTTGTATCTGGGGTAATGGATTGAGGGATGATTAGAGTCAGGTGTGTTACGCTCCTCAGCCAAGTTGAACCGAAAACAAACCTCTAACCACAAGTTTTCAGTTCGCTCTTTCATTCTCTTTCTTCCATTTCTCCAGTTCTATGCAGCTCATGCTCACAGAATTAAAACTGTCATTTAAAATGTTTGGTGATCCAAAGTTTGTTCTGCATAGAAATGAGTAATTCTCTTCCTTCATAACCACTATCGAGTGTTGATTACAATGACAAAATCTATTATCTAAGATTTAGCATGAAAAATACAGCTAATGTAAGCAGAGTACACTGATGTGTGTTCACTAAGTTAGTCATGTTTGACTCAAAGTCAACCTTACATTTAATTAAGCTCAGTACATTTGCTTTAAAACCCTTCTGGCTATATGAAATTGGATGCATGTGCTAACTAACTAATTAGTGACAACTCTTTCACCAAAATATCAATAACCAAAACGTTTCTTTTGCCACAAGACTCTTTTCATGCATCATTATAATAAGAAAAAATGAGTCATTCTCTTCCTTCATAACCACTATCGAGTGTTGATTACAATGACAAAATCTATTATAAAAGATTTAGCATGAAAAATACAGCTAATGTAAGCAGAGTACACTGATGTGTGTTCACTAAGTTAGTCATGTTTGACTCAAAGTCAACCTTACATTTAATTAAGCTCAGTACATTTGCTTTAAAACCCTTCTGGCTATATGAAATTGGATGCATGTGCTAACTAACTAATTAGTGACAACTCTTTCACCAAAATATCAATAACCAAAACGTTTCTTTTGCCACAAGACTCTTTTCATGCATCATTATAATAAGAAATACTATATCATGACACGTCCAGCAACAGCTTTGCTTTCTCTGGCTCTGTAATAGATGGTGAAAGAGCTTGGGCTGAGCTAAAATTAGCTCGTCCTCAGGCACGAGGCCTGTCTTCGCCTGTATGTGAATAGCGAATATACATCCGATCCAACACACACAAAACAATATTACGCCTCCAAAATACACCCATGACAGATAATCAAGATCATTCTACAGAAACATTCAAGACTGCCAAGTAACTTTAGCGTCTAATTGGTTGGAAAAGAAAAACACAAAGTCACCTCATTTCTGAGTTGTAGCATAGCTTTGTTTATTTTTTTTTATTTCATTTTCATTTTATTTATTTTTTTTGCATAGGGAAACATACTTCCAGTACTGCATTCATGAGCGATTTTTCTTTTTGCGAACAGCGATGGCTGAATACAATGTTATAATGAAATATTGTTAAAGCTGTAATTTCCCCCTCACACCAGTTCAAAAACACATGGCAAATTTAGTTTGTTGTGCATGAGAAAAACACATTTTTTCCCCATCCGTTTCAAAACCGACATACCGACTTTTGCTGATAGATTACAATTTAGCGAGAAACAGAGACAAATAACGAAAATCCGATGCTTTCCAAAAGAACATGGATGCATGTCACCATGCCAGTTGTGTATGTGTCTGAACTAAATGTCCACATGCCCCTTCCTGGTGTGAAGTGTGTTTATCTGTGCAGCAAGCAAGCGTTTAATGAGTAACTACTATGGTAATATTTGTAAAGAATAATGTGATTAAAAAAAGAGGAAGGAAAAACCAACAAAAACCTTTAAATTTAACACTGCATTAGAATGCTCTCTGAAAAACATTTCAACCTTCGTCCTTTCAACTCAAAGCGTCCAAACATAGAGAAAACGGCATGCTTAAAAACAAACGAAACAACAACGATTGAAATATTCAGAGAAATTTAACCTTAATTCAGAATAAAAACAAACAAAACAATTGTTCTAATGGGAGAGAGGGCACCCTGAAACATTGATGCGTGACTGTTTTGGGGGTCTCAAACATTCGGGAGCAGGCGGTATGTCAGGGTGTTTTTGGCAATTCATTTGTGTGAAAGACTTATCAAAATATTGCATAAATTGCAAAGCCCACGAATGGCTTTTCTCCCCTTTGAACAGAGACATTTTCTTCACCCCGTTTGAGCCATTTTAACCTTAGGGCCAGATTTAGAAAAGCCCTTAGCGCATGCTAGCATTCTTAGCATAGTCAGACTGTACTAACCTCAATGTCAATATGTTGTGGCACTCAGAGGTTGTGTTATTGAGAGGCTTTGGCAAATCTGGCCCCTTGGTCGGATAATAACATACAAAAAGCGTTTGATAAACAAAAGTTGTATCCAATCCAGACTGACACTGCAGAGGTGATGTCAGCGGGATGGTGAAAACCCACGTAACAGCTCGCGGTTTACAGAGAACACATGGGTCAGGAAACGAAACCAAAGCAAAGCGGTAAAATGAAAATTGTATTTGAACCCAGTTTGGTATATCTATGTATATAACTTCAATTTGAATTGCTGGTTTGCTAAGAGTGAAAAATAATGAGCCGATGGGTGTTCATTCATATTAACCTGCTATAGAACTGTACCCCAGAACCATCCACTCTACAGTAAAATTTCATCAAAGTTCAGATTAAAACCATCCATCACCCCCACAGCTCAATCAGCAACATGATATCTGAAACAATGTTTGAGAAGTTTGCATTACGTACTTTAAATGGGATAATGTCAGTATAACCAATGACCTCACCTATGCACAAATGCACTCTGAGGAGCATATTGTTTCAGACCTGGGCAACATTTTTTATAATGCTGCATTCACATCATGTCAGAATTACTGATCAAAAGTTTGGGCTCGGTAAGATGTTTTAATGTTTTTAAAGAAGTCTCTTATGCTCTCCAAAATTGCATTTAGCTTATCAAAAACATTTTTTTGTGAAATAATATTACAATTCAAACAGCTTTTCTATTTTAAGACATTTTAAAATGTTAATTTATTTATGTAACGGCAAAGCAGAATTTTCAGAATTTTTTTGTTATACATTTTTCAGGATTCTTTGATGATCATAAAGTTCAAAAGAAACTGTATTTATTTGAAACAGAAATCTTTTGTGACATTATAAATGTCATTATAACTGTCACTTTTGATCAATTTAATGCATCACTAAAAAAATACTGGGTTGTTTCAAACCAACTTTGGGTTAAATATGGACTAACCCAACTTATAAATAAATTATAGATAAACTATATTTTATTACAGGTTCATTTTCTTTGTTTCTATATTTTGCAAGATGTGATTTGATGTAGTGATGAGGTATTCCATGAACATCTACATGTTAATTCTGACCAGAAGTAAATGCAGTATTCAACTAACAGTCTTTTTCACTATATTTGAGTATTATAATGGTAGGCTTAGCACAGCTTAGACGGCTCTGCACACATTGAAACAGTCCTTAATATTAGAAAGAACTTTCTGCACAAAGATTTCAGTAAAGCCTGGATTAGTTGCATAGACGCTGTTCAGATTTTCGCACAAGTACAATTTCCAGATCTTTAGTGTATTACTACAAGTTTGAATTCAAACCGAGCAGCTAGATTGAGCTGTTATTACGGGTTTCAGACCAGTGCAGAACTGCACAACATCCATTTCAGATTCACCAGTTTCTGCCAGTATCAAGCGTGTTACGTGTCAATTCATCAGCTGAGGAAAACTACGACATACATCCTGCCAAGTGTCACAACACTGAAAATGGAAGGAAGCAAAGAATAGAAACTGCATTCCAGTGCCTCAGCCCTGAAGAGGTTGTCCAGCCCTTACTGAGAGGAAACAAAACAAAGATCTGACCACATGCTCACATTTCTATCTACCTCGCAAAGTTCATGGTATTGCAAGGTTTACATTACACAAACCGCAAAAGGAAACGGTACGAGTGAAACACTCATGCATGTCTAATTCTCTCACGTATGCCTGAGTAGGGTCTCCTCACATCCTGTTTATGTCAGTGGGTGAACAGGCAAATTGGACTCGGGAAATGTACATTCTATTCAGCATAATTACATGTGTCAATGACTAATTAAAGTGCCTGGACCTCAGAATTAAACAATCTTTTCAGTGATGCACATTCCGCCAATTCTGGTAAATACAGGCATGAGTAGGCTGATCTTACAAAACCAGGGGAAGATCACGCACCGTAAACCCACATCCAACAGCTCCAGGCTGAATCCAGGAAGGCACTCAGAAGAGTGAGGTCTAAAGTCCTGCTAGTTAAGTTAATCTGTATAAAACTATCATCGGGATGAGGTAAGCCATGCACTGATTGTCCAGAGGTGGTTTAAAAAAATCATTCTTTAATATTTACTTTTATATTTTTCACAAGTAAAAAGACATAAACATCCCTAATTTATTTGAAATATATATACTGTACACAACTGTTCAAAAGCTTGGGGTTGGGAAGATTTTTTAAAATGTTTTTTTAAAGAAGTCTATACGTTCACCAAGGTTAATTATTTGATCAAAATACAGTAATATTGTGAAATATTATTACAATTTAAAATAACTGTTTTCTATTTGAATATATTTTAAAATGTAATATATTCCTGATGGCAAATCTGTCAGTGTAACATGATTCAGAAATCATTCTAATATGCTGATTTGCAGATCAAGAAACATTTCTTCTTATTATCAATGTTTGTGATACTTTTGAAACTGTGATACCTTCTCATTCTTCTCATTATAGAAAGTTCAAAAGACAAGCAAAAAACAACAACAACAACAAAAAAAAACCATTATAAATATCTTTACTGGCACTTTTGATCGATGTAATGTGCCCTTGCTGAATAACAGTATTATTTAAATCCCAAACTTTCAAACAGTAATATATATATTTATATATAGTTAGTTTATATATATATATATATATATATATATAGGTAAATATATTTTGTTTCAAGGATGTTTAGATTTTTACTGGAAAAAGATAAAGTACTGATTTAGAAAATGATTGTTGCAGTGTGACTGTATACGTGTTTCTACTCTGCGGTTTGCAGTGTACAGGAACCTGCCATGATTTCAACATCTAAAAAGGGTAAATTTATCACATAAATGACAACAGGAAAATAAAAGGGTGCCATATTCAAGCAGCTTCATCTCTCTATCTTTCTTTCATTCTCATCATTAGGCTCTATTCATCATGATCATCAAGGCTGAGAAATATCCACAGAGAAGCAAACCTTAAAAAGAAGTATTATTATTCGACAAAGATTCAATAGCAGATTATCTAGTGCAATCTTCCAAGTAGAAGTACAGGAAAAATGTGTTTAATCCACTTGAAGCTAGAATGACAAAAGAGAAAAAATAAGTGCAGTTTTCAAACAAGTCTTGGAGATAACAAAAAAAAAAAAAAAAAAAAAGGCAATGGAATCTGCATAAACCTCTAAAGCTCAGTGAAGCTGTTGGCTCTATTTAAAATGACAACAAGTGATGCTGAATTTACTGGAGTCCATATTTTGTGATCGAAATAACACGTGATAACTGTATGAAAGGTATGTGCTAATGGTGCTGACATTTTCTCAACAGCAGATCCTTTAGAAGGAGCTTTCAAATTTTTTTGTGGCTTGACCACAAGCTTTATCATGCAAAAAGACATTTTATATACATTTGTCTTTTTCCTCATTCTACTGGATATATGGTAAGCATTTATACACAAGATAACTGTGTTCAAAATGTAACATTTCAACAACACGCATAAAAATGATAATAATCACCGCTCTATAAAAAATATTAGTCAAGGGTTTCCAAATCAAACAGTAAGATAATGTTTCTTTTTACATGCATCAGCTCAAATGCATTATTCACGTCATAGCAAGTTCAATCATCACATGTGGCCACTTTAAAAAGCACACATCGGGGCAACAACCCGCTCTTGAAGTGTTCCGATTTCTCAGCCGCGTGTAGCCAATTTGATCATATACAAAAAGCAAACGAAGAAGAAGACGGCATGCTCACAGAGCTCCCCAGGGAGCCGCTGCGCTGGCGAAACTACGATCAGACCCCTGTTCTACTGAGCCCACCGTCACACCCTGGCCAGAGAGGGTTGACAGCTTTAGAAAGATGAAAATGGAGCAGTGCAAATCTTCACAGGACAGGCGGCGGCTCATGCGAGTCTGTACCGGGGAGATTCGTCAGAGCTTCAAAATAATCCAACTGGGCCCCACACTCCGAGGCAGACCCCCGTCCCGTCGCCTGTCCTGTTAAACACAAGGAAAATTGCTTGCTGAATGATGCTAGCACTTCTGCAAAGGGTTTGGATCATGGTACAGATGGAATGCCGTTCTGCTATAGCACTCCGATTCGGCCAGGGTGGACAACGGCGGGCTCACAAATCATCCACGACCCAGATCTTACCACTGGCATCATGTAAACAAAATCTCTTGTTCTTTCTCAATCGACTTAAACTTTTAAATAGCTACCAGCAAATCGTATTAGCTACCAGCATTGCAATATCCATTGCAGAAACAATACTGTACACTGCATCACAAACTACAACATGGCCTCTCCTGACCCAGCTCCAGAAATACACAAAATATACTCCCCTGACACTACACGCTACGAATTATAAATTATCTCCTATCATCTAATTTTATAAAAAGAAGAAGAGGAAGAAGAAGCATCCTGGTGTATTAATTCATTTTCTAAGAAGACACAAAGTCAGCAGTTCAATGGTTTCTTGCTGTTCTTGTGTCTGTACATTGAATTGGACAAATACATTTCAGCTACTCTCTATGAACGGATTCTACAGTTAATATACGGACATATACAAGGGACTCGATTAGTAAAACAACTTATTAAAGTAATCATTTATGGTCACACATCACTACATATTCTGTTGCAGTCAGTGTTATGAGCCCTCACAAAGGGGTTAAAGGGACAGTTCACATTTTGTTAGTATTTATTCACCCTCATGTTGTTTCAAACTTGTATGACTTCCCTTCTTTTTTTTCTGTGGAGCTGATATTTTGTCTGTTTTTCTCAATACAGCACTGGACTCTACCGACTTTCATTGTACAGACAACAAAACATATCTTCTTTTGTCATACACATTTGGAAAAACACGAGGGAGAATAAATAATGACTACACTGAAAAAAAAAAGGTGTGGAAACAATTTTTCCTCTGAAATTACGGAGTAAATTTCACAGTTAATTACAAAGAAACAGCAAATAACACATTGAATTAAATGTTAAATTTTTTACGTAGAAAGACTGAAATATAATTTTCTTGTACAACATAGTCCAATAATCTGTTTTATTTACAACTAAAAATATTTTTTTACAGTGTACATTTACATTTTTAGGTGAACCATCCCTTTAACAAATGCCTAGGTTTTCTGAAATAATGAAATGTAAATTTGACCCTTTGATAAAAAGCAAAATGTAAAGACGATATAAAGTCTTGCTGATTGCAAAATCAATTGCTAAGTGCTCAGTTGTGGAATTTAAACTTGGCCAAAACTAGTTCATGTGTTTATAGAGGATGGCCATCTGATTTTCATTACGTCCATCTCTGGCCGCTCCTCTTCACATCCATAATGGGTACAAACTCATTTAAATACATGATAACATACAATCTAAAGCCTAACATGACAACGGAATCAAAACGTCAGCTCAGAGCTGATATGAAGAGAGCTGGTACTGCATCTTTCACAGACTGTTACCTTCTCGTTACATGAACGGAGGAGGGAAATAAAATGCAGGGAAGATTTCATGCCAACTACAGTGCTTTTAAAAGAGGAAGTGGGTCAAAAAAAGCCTCTCTCACCCATCCAAAACTACAGCTATCAGGTAACCGGTTAGTCTTATTCTGATAATGACAGGAAATCAAACATGCAGCATTATTTTCCTTTGTGACAATGGTTACATTAAAAAAAAAAGTAAAATAAATTAATCGACTCCTTTAAAATTACGCATTATTGTTCTTAACTAAAGGCAAGGCACATAATATGTTTTATAAAATATCGTGCAAAGTAGAAGAGGGATTGTTGGATAAAAGTCAAACCAATGTAGTACAAAGGTAAAATCCATCTGTGTCATTGGCTCTTTGCTCAAAAGGGGGTTATTAAGGAGAAGTCGGGGAGCATTTTGCTTCAGAGCTAATACTAAGATTATCTGCCATGCGCCCATGTCAGCGATACGGTGGTCGTTTGAGCTTAATTCTCATGATTTTTCTTTTGAAAGCACCATGCAAAGTTATATATAATTCATATATAGAGATTTCCATATAACTGTCATATCAGCACCATTAAAACAAGTCATGTCGTATGTATTCTGGGCTTTACTATGGTCAACTTAATAGAATGTGTATGCGAAGCCATTATAAAAGGTTAGCGAAAGCAACCGGAGAGTGTGGATATTACATCATATCGGTGTGTGTGTGTGTGTGTTTGTGAGGGTACCTAGTAAAGCTCTGATATGTGTTGATTTTGTCATGTTCTGATTATAAGGGTGTGTATGCGTGTGTTTTTTGTTCAGCTGTCTGCGTTTCCTGTGGCTAAGCGTTAGCATTCCATGCAGCTGATGAGGGGCTTGCGAGGCCAGTTAAAATATCTCTCTGGGCATAAAAACAACCCCTCGAACTCCTACAACAACAACAACAACAACCTACAGTAGATGATGCAAAATGTCCAAGTCTTTAAAAAAAAAAAAGAAAGAAGAAGAATTCAAATGAAAATCTTGCAATGTCTCAGGCACTTTTCATGGCTTCGTGATTTGGGTTCGGTAGCGTTGTAGATTAAGCCCTGATGTTATTTCATTAGTACAAATCAACACATCTCAGAGTGCAGAATAACCCACTTCTGAGGCAACCAAGCAGAGACATGCTGGTCGTAGGCGTCCACCTCCCAATGAACTCTGGGATGGGCAGCTGACTTCCTTTTTTGTATTGGGCATTACAGCCCGTCTCACGTCAAACATCCAAATCTTTGACATTCCTACGGATTAAAGTGTATAATCTGTTTCCTGCAATAGAAACGTGGGAAAAAAGAAAGCCTGATTTTTTTCTTCTTAAACTATGGGAATTGTATAAAAGTAATCACATAAACATGGACACATTTACATAGAAAATGTTGGATTGTTCTGATCAGCTTCTTAGCTACTAGGAAACCAACCCTCATCTACCGTGAGATCAGAACATGACAAAAAAAATCGACTCGCAGCATTCCATATGATTAGGGCGAACACGAATTTGCAAAAGAGGAAAAATAAAAATTTTAAGTAGTGCAATGCCTGTAATTTCCAATGAATTGAAACAAATTACACATAGAGAAAAAAAATCTATCCTCTACACCCAATACTGTCTAAGTAATGACAGAACTATATTTCAACTCCCTTTGTCGCTATGTGGAAAAATCCACGAATCTACATGAATCAAAACCCCCTAAACTGTGAACTCACAGAAATGAATAAAGGACTACTAATGTTTATGACACGCACAAACACCCGGATGCACACGCACACACACTTACAGCGGGGTCCAGGGAATGAGGGGCTTTCATATTGCCAAGTGAGGAAGGTGCTAATTCACCCCTGCTATTCCCTGGCTCATCCTATGAAGGCTGTATCACAGCTCACACACACCTCGTGTAGCCTTTAACAGTACATGCCATTGCCTCAAGACACTGTAAGTGTGTGTGCATGTGTGTATAGACGCTGACTGTGATTTATAATGTCACTGAGGTACCACTAATATTCCTCCGATGTACAAAAAACATGACGGGCTTCCACCAAAAAGTGGACTCCGTTACGAACGGTGGAGAATGCAATTTAGAAAACATCACCCTCTGAACGAAACCAAGGACGCAGATACATGATTGTCAATAAAACTGGATGAAAAGTAGCCTTTGCGTTTCTTTTCTGTCGTGTGAATGGAAGCATCAACCTTTTCGTTTCCTTTTCCACGCCGTGTTGCCTTTGCGCGCTTAAAAAAAAAAGAATAAAAACAGACCGTGCTCACCTCCGAACCTGTGGCGAAATGCTAGCGGGAAAACCCTTTCGTTGGGGTTTCTCTTCCCTGTTCGTTAAGAAAATAAAGAATACTTATTTTGCATATAGGAGGAAGCAGCACCTGTAGCAGAAGGAGGGGGTTGAGGAGAGGCATTCCAGGAGGTAGGGAGTCAGGGTGGGCCTTTTTCGACACGTCCGTAAATGTATGCCATAGTTCGGGCTGCCCTCCCAGAAAAAACATCCTCCTCTTTTGTCTCCTTTTCTTCCGTTCCACCTATGGCCGTTCTCTCGCGCTCGTCTCCGTTTCCATTGTCTTTTCAGAAAAAAGTGTATTGAAGCATCTTATACTGTACGTCGTTATGCATATATAAATATGTGTGCACATATATCTATACACACATATTGTGTATATATATATATATATATGTGTGTGTATATATACAAATACTGCATATATATATATATATATATATATGATTTTCCCTCTTGCATCTCGTTCACAACTTTTTTTCTTGTAAATTCCACAAAAAAAAGATTTTTCGAATCCATGTCTGTGCCTCCTCGGGTTCGTCTGCGTGTGTGTGATGATCAGTTCCCCAGATACCAGGACTGCAAGATAGAGAAAGAGAGAGAATCAAAATCACTAAGACATCTGTACAAACACAAGTAACACAATAGGAGGAGCGCTATGGGATATCCAGCTAAATCAGATAAAAACTCATCTGAAGCCGACCGCAGTCTAGTCGAGATGGATCCGTTTCCTCTAAATTGAATGCACAGGGCGATTTATATGGGTTTTCTTAAACTATGGGCACTTTTGGCTTTGTAGAGTTTTCTCAAAACACACTTTTCGCACGGGTTTTATTTGTCTACTAACAATGTCCAACCCAGGACAAACATTCATCACAAACATTCATTCATCATTCTGTCATTTTTCTGAAACCACATAAACATTCCCACCACAATGTCATTTCCATCACATTTCAATTTGTGTACTGTTGAATAGCATTTCGTGGTTGAAACTGCATTTCTGAAATAAAAAAGGCCAACTTCCTTGACTTGCTATGACTTATTTCATAGCCAACAGTTATTTCACTTTTCATGGAACCTATGCAATTTTTTCATGACAACTTTATAATTTGATTAGAAATGATGAATACACAATAAAAATATTCTGTTCACAAGTGATATTTACACAACCATTTAAAAGTTGTACTTTTTTAAAATGAATATGTTATTAATCAAGGATGCATTACATTGATCAAAGTGACAATAAAGACTTTTACATTGTTAAAAAATATGTATTTCAAATAAATGCAGTTCCTTTGAATTTTATGATGGTTTTGTACAAAAATGTAAAGAAGCGCGATAATAAGAAATGTTTCTATCAACATATTAGAATGATTTCTGAAGGATCATGTGACCCCTGTAGCCTAGAGTAACAGCTGCTGAAAATTTAGCTTTGCCATTACAGAAATAAATTACATTTTAAAATACATTAAAAAGGAAAACTGTTATTTCAAACTATAATATGTCACTATATTACTGTTTTTTTGATCAAATAAATGCAGCCTTGGTACAGTAGTAAATTGTTGTGGGAATGGCTAGAAATAATACAATTTCACAATAAACATTTATAATATTGACCCATTTGAAACATATAAAGGATGGATACAACGTTCTAGTTTTGATCAAAATCACACCCTGGAACATTAAAGTGTCAGTAGCAGAAGAAACATCCATATACCCAGATAGTGTGTGAGTTTAGTTTTTGAAAATGGTGGTGACAGTTCTGTAGGTGGTATGTGTCCTGTCCATGAGGATCTAAACAAAGCAAACGCACCCCACTCTACTATTCAAAACAGAATCTAATGAGTTGGACGTTCCACGTTCACTACAATCAGTCTTTCTGATAACGGGAGGCAAACACTTAGTCGAGGCCAGAATTGAGGAACCTATTAAAACTAATACAGAATAAAAAGCTACGAGTGCCAGACAGAGAGAGAGAGAGAGCTCAGCAGGATCCCACCCAAAACCTTTTAAAAGCATAACAGGATTTTGGCTTTCATTCACAGACCATTGAAGTCTTTTTAAAATTTGACAAGTTTTAAAAACAGAAAAAAGGAGTTCATGCCATAAGCCCCTGGCTCAATATTTTCCACTAAGGTTTAAGTAATTTCACAGCAGTCCAACAGACGTCTTTAACTACCCCCAAATGTATTGATTTAATAATGCTAAAAAAGGAAAATTTGTTCCCATTCCCTGCTGAAGAGTTTGTGTACATCAGACTGATGGCTTGATTCTTGATCAACACCAAACCACAGACTAATGACTCCCCAAATCCACAATGCAGTGCCCAGATATTAGCACACAGCCTTGAGAATCTACATTAAAATGGTTTGACACATTTAGGTATAAAAACAGTGCACACGGCAGCCGTGGCGCCAAAGAGTTTTGGCAGCTCTTGCTCATTGATCAACGAAAAGGGCAGTTTCACAATCTATGGACCACATGCACCACCAAGTATCTAAAATAACATGCCAAAAGTTATTAAGTACCTAATCATACATTACTTCCACATCTTTCAAGTTTTTACTTAATGAAATCAGTCTATTTTGACTTCTGTTTGCTAGCTCGCTATGAATGGAGTGATACTGGATTGAAACTGGAGCTAAGATTAACCTTACACAACCCATGACACTTCAGCATACTGCCAGGAAGAGAAATATGTTTATAATGACAGCCGACACTGCTGGGAAATGCAAAGATGCTGCTTTCTGAGTGATTACTACAGTGTATTGGGATGCAATTTTCCCAAATCATATTTTGTGTTGATTACTGAATCAAACTCCGAGCCCATGAGAGTGGGCAGTGTGGGGATCTTCTTGTTTTCATGCCTTGTGAATTTGACAGCACAATTACAGCCACTCCTTTGTCAAAATGCATTTCACCCGAAACCGAAAGGCTAAATATTATCCTTGAATACTCGAGAGGAAAAAGTGAATTTATAAATATATTCTGGAGAAACACACACAGACATATATATACTCCAGAGTTCTGGATATCATCTTGGCTTTGCGTTCAAGTGACAACATGCCATTTTACTATACTGAAAATGTCTCTTGATGAGCTAAATCCACAATCCTCTTCCTCTAGAGAGTCAAGTTGAGATTTAAGATATTTCCAGTGTATGTTTGTTATGGAAACTCAGTACTTTCTTTGGTAGGAAAATGTGCCGCAACATATGCCTCTCTTCTTGGTTGTAATATTTTTGTAGATATAATCTACCGTCTCACCTCAAACTGATGGCCTGCTTAGAATTTATACTTAAATATGATCAAAACAGCTCAAGAAAATGTCACGTGTAGCGTCGTCTCCTCTATTTTCTTTGATTAATGTGGTGAAGGCCAACAGAACCGGGCCAGAAAGTGGGGAGTCATTATCAAATTCATCTATACAAATGTTGATACAAGCAAACCAATGCAAAACCACTAGTGAAACTGACTAAAGATGTTAAATTAAGCTGATATGTGCCTTGAAAATGACACACTATTTGCTTTCTTCATGGAAGTTTTTAGTGGTTGCTGTTGGTGAGCTGAATCAGATCAAACAAATTAAGGCTTATTGGTGGAACAATAAACAAATTGGTTACAAGAAGAGTGTCATGAAAGAAAATTCACAAAATAATATGTAAAAGCTTGACTAGCTAAACTATGAGCATACCATATTGATACAACTTCTGTTATATTTATAAAAAAATCAACAAATGTTCTGTTTTACAGTTTAACAGTTTATTAGAGATATATAAATATTTAGACACTCTAAAATCTGAATATAGCCAAACTCCAGATATGAAAATTATACAATGTAAAAATTCTAATACTGAATGAACATATTAATCATTTACTTGATATCCATAATGGCACACAAATGTGATTTTTAATCATCTAAATTGTAAAGACGGCAAGTTCAAGGCCAGGTATTAAAATTATATTCCAAGGTTAAAATCTGGAGTGTAACCATTCCATCTTTGTCTCATCATTACAGACTGCTCTCTTTTTACCAGTTGCCTGATATTTCCATTTTTCTTTGCACTAGGGTACATCCAAAGCTCAAACTTTCTCACTCACTCATTCTGTCCTGAGGACACAGCGACCAGTCGAGCCCAGGCTAACAGTGGTTAGGCGTTCACTCCAAACAAAATATTTAGTTCCCTATAAAAGCTACAGGCTTTGTCTTGGTGACAGGTGGTTTAGGTTATGAAAATATAAAGCTGAGACGAGGGCGGGTTCACAGTCCAAGAAGGGGGACATATTAGACCACAAGGGCCTAACAAATGACAGTCTCGCCCTTTAATTACAATGCTTCAGGAGAGCTTGGAGGTGAGGCTGAAATACAAGCTCCTCTAAAAACAAAGACAGAGAAAAGAAAACAACCGAAGTCCATTAAACTCGGAGTTTAATACAAAGCCAAAGAATGAGAGAGGGAAGAAAGAAAGAAAGAAAAAGAAAGAAAGAACAGGTATATTAAAATGTTTCATGTGATAATAAAAAAATAATTTAACTGGTTGTTGTATTCAAGCAAACAATATTGTTTAATAATAATTATTATAATGATTATTTAATTTATTTTTAAGGGTCAAAACAGGTATGACAGGAACTTCACATTTTTACCAGTGTTATTTTAGTATTATTTATATACTATTATATATATTTTTTATTAATATTTTCAGTTACTTTAGTTTAATTACATTTATTTTTAAAACTTTAAAAAGTGTAGTTTTAGTGTTTAGTGTTTAGTGTAATTATTTCCAGTTTCATTTCAACTTTTTTCATTTAGTTGCCAAGGCAAACATTTTTTTTTATTAGTTTTTCATCTATTATTTATATTTTATTTTAGATTGAAATGATTTCAATGAACAAAAATGTCTTTAGTTTTAGTTGATGATAATAACCCTGCTTTCCACAGTGCAAACAAAAGGAATAAAAAAAGGATAAAACTAAATATTTTTAAACAACAAGTTTAACAAGTTAATTGTTTAATAATAATCAAGTCTTTTTATAGTCTGGTAAAAATAGCTAAGTAATTGGACCATGCTTGTTGATCTAGTTTATGTTGTATACGAAAACTAAATAAAGTACAAAAAAAAAAAAAGCTAAGTAAAAATGTGCAAGACCTGTACACTTCAAAGAAAAAGACAACTGTGTTTTGTCAAACTAGACCTGGACAGTCAATGATTCAAGTGTTAGTCTAGGTCGTACAACACAGATTGGTCAATTTGATTGGTCACAGTGGTCTCTTCCTTTTCCATTCCCTCAAGCACAGGTTCACCCGACAATTACATCATGTCTGGTTTCCCCTAGCAACCAGACAGCCCTGGACATGACCATCAAGTAGCAAATGAACGGAACC
>NW_015665129.1:2557962-2566087 GCF_001515625.1 Sinocyclocheilus rhinocerous
AATCGACTCGCAGCATTCCATATGATTAGGGCGAACACGAATTTGCAAAAGAGGAAAAATAAAAATTTTAAGTAGTGCAATGCCTGTAATTTCCAATGAATTGAAACAAATTACACATAGAGAAAAAAAATCTATCCTCTACACCCAATACTGTCTAAGTAATGACAGAACTATATTTCAACTCCCTTTGTCGCTATGTGGAAAAATCCACGAATCTACATGAATCAAAACCCCCTAAACTGTGAACTCACAGAAATGAATAAAGGACTACTAATGTTTATGACACGCACAAACACCCGGATGCACACGCACACACACTTACAGCGGGGTCCAGGGAATGAGGGGCTTTCATATTGCCAAGTGAGGAAGGTGCTAATTCACCCCTGCTATTCCCTGGCTCATCCTATGAAGGCTGCTTCACAGCTCACACACACCTCGTGTAGCCTTTAACAGTACATGCCATTGCCTCAAGACACTGTAAGTGTGTGTGCATGTGTGTATAGACGCTGACTGTGATTTATAATGTCACTGAGGTACCACTAATATTCCTCCGATGTACAAAAAACATGACGGGCTTCCACCAAAAAGTGGACTCCGTTACGAACGGTGGAGAATGCAATTTAGAAAACATCACCCTCTGAACGAAACCAAGGACGCAGATACATGATTGTCAATAAAACTGGATGAAAAGTAGCCTTTGCGTTTCTTTTCTGTCGTGTGAATGGAAGCATCAACCTTTTCGTTTCCTTTTCCACGCCGTGTTGCCTTTGCGCGCTTAAAAAAAAAAGAATAAAAACAGACCGTGCTCACCTCCGAACCTGTGGCGAAATGCTAGCGGGAAAACCCTTTCGTTGGGGTTTCTCTTCCCTGTTCGTTAAGAAAATAGAGAATACTTATTTTGCATATAGGAGGAAGCAGCACCTGTAGCAGAAGGAGGGGGTTGAGGAGAGGCATTCCAGGAGGTAGGGAGTCAGGGTGGGCCTTTTTCGACACGTCCGTAAATGTATGCCATAGTTCGGGCTGCCCTCCCAGAAAAAACATCCTCCTCTTTTGTCTCCTTTTCTTCCGTTCCACCTATGGCCGTTCTCTCGCGCTCGTCTCCATTTCCATTGTCTTTTCAGAAAAAAGTGTATTGAAGCATCTTATACTGTACGTCGTTATGCATATATAAATATGTGTGCACATATATCTATACACACATATTGTGTATATATATATATATATATATATGTGTGTGTATATATACAAATACTGCATATATATATATATATATATATATGATTTTCCCTCTTGCATCTCGTTCACAACTTTTTTTCTTGTAAATTCCACAAAAAAAAGATTTTTCGAATCCATGTCTGTGCCTCCTCGGGTTCGTCTGCGTGTGTGTGATGATCAGTTCCCCAGATACCAGGACTGCAAGATAGAGAAAGAGAGAGAATCAAAATCACTAAGACATCTGTACAAACACAAGTAACACAATAGGAGGAGCGCTATGGGATATCCAGCTAAATCAGATAAAAACTCATCTGAAGCCGACCGCAGTCTAGTCGAGATGGATCCGTTTCCTCTAAATTGAATGCACAGGGCGATTTATATGGGTTTTCTTAAACTATGGGCACTTTTGGCTTTGTAGAGTTTTCTCAAAACACACTTTTCGCACGGGTTTTATTTGTCTACTAACAATGTCCAACCCAGGACAAACATTCATCACAAACATTCATTCATCATTCTGTCATTTTTCTGAAACCACATAAACATTCCCACCACAATGTCATTTCCATCACATTTCAATTTGTGTACTGTTGAATAGCATTTCGTGGTTGAAACTGCATTTCTGAAATAAAAAAGGCCAACTTCCTTGACTTGCTATGACTTATTTCATAGCCAACAGTTATTTCACTTTTCATGGAACCTATGCAATTTTTTCATGACAACTTTATAATTTGATTAGAAATGATGAATACACAATAAAAATATTCTGTTCACAAGTGATATTTACACAACCATTTAAAAGTTGTACTTTTTTAAAATGAATATGTTATTAATCAAGGATGCATTACATTGATCAAAGTGACAATAAAGACTTTTACATTGTAAAAAAATATGTATTTCAAATAAATGCAGTTCCTTTGAATTTTATGATGGTTTTGTACAAAAATGTAAAGAAGCGCGATAATAAGAAATGTTTCTATCAACATATTAGAATGATTTCTGAAGGATCATGTGACCCCTGTAGCCTAGAGTAACAGCTGCTGAAAATTTAGCTTTGCCATTACAGAAATAAATTACATTTTAAAATACATTAAAAAGGAAAACTGTTATTTCAAACTATAATATGTCACTATATTACTGTTTTTTTGATCAAATAAATGCAGCCTTGGTACAGTAGTAAATTGTTGTGGGAATGGCTAGAAATAATACAATTTCACAATAAACATTTATAATATTGACCCATTTGAAACATATAAAGGATGGATACAACGTTCTAGTTTTGATCAAAATCACACCCTGGAACATTAAAGTGTCAGTAGCAGAAGAAACATCTATATACCCAGATAGTGTGTGAGTTTAGTTTTTGAAAATGGTGGTGACAGTTCTGTAGGTGGTATGTGTCCTGTCCATGAGGATCTAAACAAAGCAAACGCACCCCACTCTACTATTCAAAACAGAATCTAATGAGTTGGACGTTCCACGTTCACTACAATCAGTCTTTCTGATAACGGGAGGCAAACACTTAGTCGAGGCCAGAATTGAGGAACCTATTAAAACTAATACAGAATAAAAAGCTACGAGTGCCAGACAGAGAGAGAGAGAGAGCTCAGCAGGATCCCACCCAAAACCTTTTAAAAGCATAACAGGATTTTGGCTTTCATTCACAGACCATTGAAGTCTTTTTAAAATTTGACAAGGTTTAAAAACAGAAAAAAGGAGTTCATGCCATAAGCCCCTGGCTCAATATTTTCCACTAAGGTTTAAGTAATTTCACAGCAGTCCAACAGACGTCTTTAACTACCCCCAAATGTATTGATTTAATAATGCTAAAAAAGGAAAATTTGTTCCCATTCCCTGCTGAAGAGTTTGTGTACATCAGACTGATGGCTTGATTCTTGATCAACACCAAACCACAGACTAATGACTCCCCAAATCCACAATGCAGTGCCCAGATATTAGCACACAGCCTTGAGAATCTACATTAAAATGGTTTGACACATTTAGGTATAAAAACAGTGCACACGGCAGCCGTGGCGCCAAAGAGTTTTGGCAGCTCTTGCTCATTGATCAACGAAAAGGGCAGTTTCACAATCTATGGACCACATGCACCACCAAGTATCTAAAATAACATGCCAAAAGTTATTAAGTACCTAATCATACATTACTTCCACATCTTTCAAGTTTTTACTTAATGAAATCAGTCTATTTTGACTTCTGTTTGCTAGCTCGCTATGAATGGAGTGATACTGGATTGAAACTGGAGCTAAGATTAACCTTACACAACCCATGACACTTCAGCATACTGCCAGGAAGAGAAATACGTTTATAATGACAGCCGACACTGCTGGGAAATGCAAAGATGCTGCTTTCTGAGTGATTACTACAGTGTATTGGGATGCAATTTTCCCAAATCATATTTTGTGTTGATTACTGAATCAAACTCCGAGCCCATGAGAGTGGGCAGTGTGGGGATCTTCTTGTTTTCATGCCTTGTGAATTTGACAGCACAATTACAGCCACTCCTTTGTCAAAATGCATTTCACCCGAAACCGAAAGGCTAAATATTATCCTTGAATACTCGAGAGGAAAAAGTGAATTTATAAATATATTCTGGAGAAACACACACAGACATATATATACTCCAGAGTTCTGGATATCATCTTGGCTTTGCGTTCAAGTGACAACATGCCATTTTACTATACTGAAAATGTCTCTTGATGAGCTAAATCCACAATCCTCTTCCTCTAGAGAGTCAAGTTGAGATTTAAGATATTTCCAGTGTATGTTTGTTATGGAAACTCAGTACTTTCTTTGGTAGGAAAATGTGCCGCAACATATGCCTCTCTTCTTGGTTGTAATATTTTTGTAGATATAATCTACCGTCTCACCTCAAACTGATGGCCTGCTTAGAATTTATACTTAAATATGATCAAAACAGCTCAAGAAAATGTCACGTGTAGCGTCGTCTCCTCTATTTTCTTTGATTAATGTGGTGAAGGCCAACAGAACCGGGCCAGAAAGTGGGGAGTCATTATCAAATTCATCTATACAAATGTTGATACAAGCAAACCAATGCAAAACCACTAGTGAAACTGACTAAAGATGTTAAATTAAGCTGATATGTGCCTTGAAAATGACACACTATTTGCTTTCTTCATGGAAGTTTTTAGTGGTTGCTGTTGGTGAGCTGAATCAGATCAAACAAATTAAGGCTTATTGGTGGAACAATAAACAAATTGGTTACAAGAAGAGTGTCATGAAAGAAAATTCACAAAATAATATGTAAAAGCTTGACTAGCTAAACTATGAGCATACCATATTGATACAACTTCTGTTATATTTATAAAAAAATCAACAAATGTTCTGTTTTACAGTTTAACAGTTTATTAGAGATATATAAATATTTAGACACTCTAAAATCTGAATATAGCCAAACTCCAGATATGAAAATTATACAATGTAAAAATTCTAATACTGAATGAACATATTAATCATTTACTTGATATCCATAATGGCACACAAATGTGATTTTTAATCATCTAAATTGTAAAGACGGCAAGTTCAAGGCCAGGTATTAAAATTATATTCCAAGGTTAAAATCTGGAGTGTAACCATTCCATCTTTGTCTCATCATTACAGACTGCTCTCTTTTTACCAGTTGCCTGATATTTCCATTTTTCTTTGCACTAGGGTACATCCAAAGCTCAAACTTTCTCACTCACTCATTCTGTCCTGAGGACACAGCGACCAGTCGAGCCCAGGCTAACAGTGGTTAGGCGTTCACTCCAAACAAAATATTTAGTTCCCTATAAAAGCTACAGGCTTTGTCTTGGTGACAGGTGGTTTAGGTTATGAAAATATAAAGCTGAGACGAGGGCGGGTTCACAGTCCAAGAAGGGGGACATATTAGACCACAAGGGCCTAACAAATGACAGTCTCGCCCTTTAATTACAATGCTTCAGGAGAGCTTGGAGGTGAGGCTGAAATACAAGCTCCTCTAAAAACAAAGACAGAGAAAAGAAAACAACCGAAGTCCATTAAACTCGGAGTTTAATACAAAGCCAAAGAATGAGAGAGGGAAGAAAGAAAGAAAGAAAAAGAAAGAAAGAACAGGTATATTAAAATGTTTCATGTGATAATAAAAAAATAATTTAACTGGTTGTTGTATTCAAGCAAACAATATTGTTTAATAATAATTATTATAATGATTATTTAATTTATTTTTAAGGGTCAAAACAGGTATGACAGGAACTTCACATTTTTACCAGTGTTATTTTAGTATTATTTATATACTATTATATATATTTTTTATTAATATTTTCAGTTACTTTAGTTTAATTACATTTATTTTTAAAACTTTAAAAAGTGTAGTTTTAGTGTTTAGTGTTTAGTGTAATTATTTCCAGTTTCATTTCAACTTTTTTCATTTAGTTGCCAAGGCAAACATTTTTTTTTATTAGTTTTTCATCTATTATTTATATTTTATTTTAGATTGAAATGATTTCAATGAACAAAAATGTCTTTAGTTTTAGTTGATGATAATAACCCTGCTTTCCACAGTGCAAACAAAAGGAATAAAAAAAGGATAAAACTAAATATTTTTAAACAACAAGTTTAACAAGTTAATTGTTTAATAATAATCAAGTCTTTTTATAGTCTGGTAAAAATAGCTAAGTAATTGGACCATGCTTGTTGATCTAGTTTATGTTGTATACGAAAACTAAATAAAGTACAAAAAAAAAAAAAGCTAAGTAAAAATGTGCAAGACCTGTACACTTCAAAGAAAAAGACAACTGTGTTTTGTCAAACTAGACCTGGACAGTCAATGATTCAAGTGTTAGTCTAGGTCGTACAACACAGATTGGTCAATTTGATTGGTCACAGTGGTCTCTTCCTTTTCCATTCCCTCAAGCACAGGTTCACCCGACAATTACATCATGTCTGGTTTCCCCTAGCAACCAGACAGCCCTGGACATGACCATCAAGTAGCAAATGAACGGAACCGATGTTAAATTAAGCTGATATGTGCCTTGAAAATGACACACTATTTGCTTTCTTCATGGAAGTTTTTAGTGGTTGCTGTTGGTGAGCTGAATCAGATCAAACAAATTAAGGCTTATTGGTGGAACAATAAACAAATTGGTTACAAGAAGAGTGTCATGAAAGAAAATTCACAAAATAATATGTAAAAGCTTGACTAGCTAAACTATGAGCATACCATATTGATACAACTTCTGTTATATTTATAAAAAAATCAACAAATGTTCTGTTTTACAGTTTAACAGTTTATTAGAGATATATAAATATTTAGACACTCTAAAATCTGAATATAGCCAAACTCCAGATATGAAAATTATACAATGTAAAAATTCTAATACTGAATGAACATATTAATCATTTACTTGATATCCATAATGGCACACAAATGTGATTTTTAATCATCTAAATTGTAAAGACGGCAAGTTCAAGGCCAGGTATTAAAATTATATTCCAAGGTTAAAATCTGGAGTGTAACCATTCCATCTTTGTCTCATCATTACAGACTGCTCTCTTTTTACCAGTTGCCTGATATTTCCATTTTTCTTTGCACTAGGGTACATCCAAAGCTCAAACTTTCTCACTCACTCATTCTGTCCTGAGGACACAGCGACCAGTCGAGCCCAGGCTAACAGTGGTTAGGCGTTCACTCCAAACAAAATATTTAGTTCCCTATAAAAGCTACAGGCTTTGTCTTGGTGACAGGTGGTTTAGGTTATGAAAATATAAAGCTGAGACGAGGGCGGGTTCACAGTCCAAGAAGGGGGACATATTAGACCACAAGAGCCTAACAAATGACAGTCTCTCCCTTTAATTACAATGCTTCAGGAGAGCTTGGAGGTGAGGCTGAAATACAAGCTCCTCTAAAAACAAAGACAGAGAAAAGAAAACAACCGAAGTCCATTAAACTCGGAGTTTAATACAAAGCCAAAGAATGAGAGAGGGAAGAAAGAAAGAAAGAAAAAGAAAGAAAGAACAGGTATATTAAAATGTTTCATGTGATAATAAAAAAATAATTTAACTGGTTGTTGTATTCAAGCAAACAATATTGTTTAATAATAATTATTATAATGATTATTTAATTTATTTTTAAGGGTCAAAACAGGTATGACAGGAACTTCACATTTTTACCAGTGTTATTTTAGTATTATTTATATACTATTATATATATTTTTTATTAATATTTTCAGTTACTTTAGTTTAATTACATTTATTTTTAAAACTTTAAAAAGTGTAGTTTTAGTGTTTAGTGTTTAGTGTAATTATTTCCAGTTTCATTTCAACTTTTTTCATTTAGTTGCCAAGGCAAACATTTTTTTTTATTAGTTTTTCATCTATTATTTATATTTTATTTTAGATTGAAATGATTTCAATGAACAAAAATGTCTTTAGTTTTAGTTGATGATAATAACCCTGCTTTCCACAGTGCAAACAAAAGGAATAAAAAAAGGATAAAACTAAATATTTTTAAACAACAAGTTTAACAAGTTAATTGTTTAATAATAATCAAGTCTTTTTATAGTCTGGTAAAAATAGCTAAGTAATTGGACCATGCTTGTTGATCTAGTTTATGTTGTATACGAAAACTAAATAAAGTACAAAAAAAAAAAAAGCTAAGTAAAAATGTGCAAGACCTGTACACTTCAAAGAAAAAGACAACTGTGTTTTGTCAAACTAGACCTGGACAGTCAATGATTCAAGTGTTAGTCTAGGTCGTACAACACAGATTGGTCAATTTGATTGGTCACAGTGGTCTCTTCCTTTTCCATTCCCTCAAGCACAGGTTCACCCGACAATTACATCATGTCTGGTTTCCCCTAGCAACCAGACAGCCCTGGACATGACCATCAAGTAGCAAATGAACGGAACCCACCCC
>NW_015665129.1:2566111-2569600 GCF_001515625.1 Sinocyclocheilus rhinocerous
CCCTCCCTCTCAGCTCATGACACTCTCAAAGGGACACAGACACAAATCTAGATGAGAGCCAGAAAAGTTCTGACTTTCCCTAGTGCACAACTCACATGCAAAACAACAGTAAGAGAAGAACCTTAACTGCTGTTAGGCTGAAGGTTTTCAAGAAATGATCTCTAATGCACACGAACACACACTAGTCCTCCAGTACTCATTGATCACTCTTCTGTCTCTCTCTCTCTCATCACACGGCTAAGTCAAGTGCATTTACACTTTTTTATGGAGCTGAAAGCACTGAAATGCAGCAGCGCACTCGAACTCCTGAGCCATGCAGTTCAATCACCTCCACAGTTCAGATTTTACCTGAGCACTGCCGCATTCCCCAGCCAAATCTCACGTAACCACAGCTATTACTTAAGGAAGACCTTTCAAGTGTTTATTTCTGGGCCTATAGGATTCATGAAGCATCACAAAAAATGTCAGATGCTATTTTGTGCCTTTTAATCAGGTCAGGATTTTGCTGAGCATGCAAAAGTTTCTCATGTGATTAATAAATATGAAGGCTGAATTCATAGGATTATATAGTGGACTGCAAAAAACCCATTAGTTTAATATTTTTTTTGTCTTGTTTTCTAATAAAAATAATAAAATAATAATATAATATATATCATATAATAATAATAATCAAGCAAATAATCAGTTACTATGATTAGTAGGGTCATTCCGTGTCAACTCAACCAGAGGTCCCCGGCTCAAATTTATGATTTTGCTAATATTTTTTCTGAAGAAATATAAACACGATAAACAAAGCCAAAATATTAAATGTCATGGATGAATATTTACTGAGTAATCCGCTTTTTTGTAGAGGGGGGTCAAAATGGCAATTTTCACCTGAGATTCAGAGCTAATTTACAGGGGGCTAAAAATGACTTCAGAAAGATGGCAGCATCATAATGTTACTTTTACACAGAGATTGGTAGGTCTATTAGTAAAATCTGTTGACTTTAGCAATCTTTATTGCATTATGTGCCAATTGTGACCGTTCAAAAATTGGGAAAGAGCACTTATCAAGTTTTATCTCCAAAGTTTGCAGGCCTGTAACTCAAAAAGTATTAAAGATATCTTAAATAACTGTCCGAGTGCCATAAATATTCTTTTTCCAAAGTTTGCGTGCTTATAACTCAAGAAGTCTTAAAGATATCACAATATGATTTTAGATTCTAGTTCTTAATATACTTTTCTTTTGAAAACTTCATTTTCAAGGCCCTACATCATTCAGTCCCATAGATAGGGGGGTCTCAATGAGGCTCCAGATTGGTCAAAAACCAAATGTTGGTCACTTTGTATACAGTCTATACTTATTTAATTTAAAGAACAATGTCTGAAGAATAAATAATGTTGAAATTAGAATTGTATCTTGTTTCCTTCTAACAAAACAATATGTATAAAACATACCTGTCGGAGTGCTTAAAACACACTGAAATGGACAAGCTGAGGCACATTACCTTCTTTCAGTAGTCTATTCATAAGATTATATATTTGAATCATTTTCAGGGATATTTTGATATTTCAGGGATTTTGTTCATTTTAACAGCTTCTGAAGCTACCAAGAGTTCAGATATGCAGTATTGTAACATGTTTGAAACAAATCCCATGCCTCCTAGGGAAAAGTGGCTGCTTTTACCACACATTGCATTCACATCAATAAACCAAGATTTTTCCTCATCTGGATTAATTACTAAAATTTATTTTTCTTTTTTATTGTTATATAATGTGAAACTTCATCAGATTAATTAGTATCTACTGCTAAAGGGCATATTTGGCAGAATCACTGATAGTACCTCAAACCTTTAAAGGAGTCATATGATGCTATTTTAAAGATCATTATTTTTTGTATTTGGTGTAACAGAATATGTTGACATGCTTTAATGTTCAAAAAACACATTATTTTTCAAATACTGTACATTATTGTAGGTCCTCTATGCCCCGCCTCTCTCAAACACGTCGTTTTCAACAAAGCCCCCCCTTTAAGATCTCTCACACTTGGAATAATTAACACCGGGTAATTCTAAACCCCAGGTAAATGGGATCCTGAGTAATCATATTTTACATTTCACACTGTGCATATTTTACCTAGAGTTAATAATTAATCCTGGTCATTCATAATCTGATGAATTCTTCAGATATTCTGCTTTATATACAACTACATAAAAACGTTTGTCAAGACAAACTTTAGGTTGGCTTGAGAAAGCCTAGCCTAAAAGTTTAAAGCAGCTGTAAAAGCTTCATGTTTGAAAATTTAGATAAATTAGAAAATTAGCATGTTGCTAGCTTGATTAGCATGCCGTTAGCATGTTGCTAATCATGTTTCTATGATTAGCATGTTGCTAACATGATTAGCATGTAGTTAAATTGTTGCTAATCATGTTTCTAGCATGATTAGCATGTAACTAGCATAATTAGCATGAAGTTAGCATGTTGATAGCAGGTTCCTAGCATGATTAGCATGTTACTAGCATAATTCTGGCATGTTATACTGTATACTGTATATACACATACATGTATAGCATGTTGTTACCTTGTTACCTAATAAGTATCAGCTGTATACAAAGTGACCAACATTTGGTTTTTAAGCGCTGAAAATGGGTAATATTCAAGGGGTCATATGACGTTGCTAAAAATAAAATTATATTGTGTATTTGGTGTAATGCAATGTGTTTATGCGGTTTAAGGTTAAAAAAACACATTATTTTCCACATAATGTACATTATAGTTGCTCCTCTATGCCCCGCCTTTCTGCAACGCGTCGATTTTTACAAAGCTCATCGGTCTGAAAAAAATCGCATCATATGACCCCTTTCAACAATATGAAACCTCTTTGAGACCCCCCTATCTTTGGGACTGAATGACGTAGGGCCTTGAAAATTAAGATTCCAAAAGAAAAGTTTATTAAGAACTAGAATCTAAAATCATATTGCGATATCTTTAATATCTTTAAGATATTTATGACAGTAATGTTCAATGCAGTTGTTTTGACAGAAGGAAATGAGATACATCTCTAGTTTCAACATTATTTGTTCTTCAGACATTTCTCTTTAAAAGAAAAGAAGTATCATATTTTTGCAAATTGATCCACATTTGGTTTTTGACCACTAAAAATGTGTACAATTTAACGATTTACCCCAGGAGCCATATTGAGATCCCAATATCTCTGGAACCAAGCCATATAGGGCCTTAAAAAACATGCCAAAAGAAAAGAAAGACCCAAAATCTAAAAGGGCACTAAGATATCTTTAATACTTTTTGAGTTACAGGCCTGCAAACTTTGGAGAAAAAGCACTTGAAAAGTGCTCTTTCCCCATTTTTGAACGGTCACAATTGGCACATAATGCAACAAAGATTGCTAAAGTCAACAGATTTTACTAATAGACCTACCAATCTCTGTGTAAAAGTAACATTATGATGCTGCCATCTTTCTGAAGTCATTTTTAGCCCCCTGTAAAT
>NW_015665129.1:2570581-2623396 GCF_001515625.1 Sinocyclocheilus rhinocerous
GCGGCAACAATACTACAGCTAGAATAAAAGTTACGCCTTCTTTCTTTATGTGAACATTTGGGCGGTGTTATGCAAATCTTCCCACATCGTGACGTAGACATGTGGGGGCGTGTTAGAACGAGCCATTTAGGTAGGCGTGGTTGACTCTTAACTTTTATAAAGAATATCTCTTTGGATTTGAGACTTTAGTCTTTGCAACTTTACAGATCTTCTTTATGCACCAAGAGCTTGTAAAACTTCAAAGAGAAAGGAAAAATTGAAATCGCATCATATGACCCCTTTCAACAATATGAAACCTCTTTGAGACCCCCCTATCTTTGGGACTGAATGACGTAGGGCCTTGAAAATTAAGATTCCAAAAGAAAAGTTTATTAAGAACTAGAATCTAAAATCATATTGCGATATCTTTAATATCTTTAAGATATTTATGACAGTAATGTTCAATGCAGTTGTTTTGACAGAAGGAAATGAGATACATCTCTAGTTTCAACATTATTTGTTCTTCAGACATTTCTCTTTAAAAGAAAAGAAGTATCATATTTTTGCAAATTGATCCACATTTGGTTTTTGACCACTAAAAATGTGTACAATTTAACGATTTACCCCAGGAGCCATATTGAGATCCCAATATCTCTGGAACCAAGCCATATAGGGCCTTAAAAAACATGCCAAAAGAAAAGAAAGACCCAAAATCTAAAAGGGCACTAAGATATCTTTAATACTTTTTGAGTTACAGGCCTGCAAACTTTGGAGAAAAAGCACTTGAAAAGTGCTCTTTCCCCATTTTTGAACGGTCACAATTGGCACATAATGCAACAAAGATTGCTAAAGTCAACAGATTTTACTAATAGACCTACCAATCTCTGTGTAAAAGTAACATTATGATGCTGCCATCTTTCTGAAGTCATTTTTAGCCCCCTGTAAATTGGCTCTGAATCTCAGGTGAAAATTGCCATTTTGACCCCCCTCTACAAAAAAGCGGATTACTCAGTAAATATTCATCCATGACATTTAATATTTTGGCTTTCATTACTATACATGCTTATCTTTCTTCAGAAAAAATATTAGCAAAATCAAAAATTTGAGCCAGGGAAGTTTCTGAAATTTGGTTGATTTGACAGAAAATTTTTTTAAATAATTCCTCAGACGTTCTATGGATTACCCATATATTGGTTAAGGTGTTGTATCTACATTGGCTGTATATTTAATGTGAAAGGCTACATTTCATTTGGCAGCTGAGGGTCCAGCGGTAGATACTGTATCTGCTCATTTCTGATCTATAATTGAACACAGAAGGCTTGGGTCTCTCAGAGGGTCCAGACTAGCGCTGCTGTAGTGTTTCCTCAGGGCACTGGGGTTCAAGGGAAATTTTCAAATACAGCTTGAAATCAAGATTGAATTTTTAACATTTTCATGGTGGTTAGGTTTCTGAAAGTTATCAAGAAAAAGAAAGTTTTCAGTAGTTAAAATGCAGTTATTCAGTTTAGTCTATAATAAGCATTACAATTTCATTTGAGGTGTGTGTGTGTGTGTGTGTGTGTGTGTTTGAGGGGGGATGATCTGTGAGTTTGTGTGTGAATAAAATGTATATGGAGATTTGTGTTGTGATACCTGTGCCTGATACAAACTGCCAGTGTCTCGAGAACCAATTCCTACGAAGGAGCGGTTGGCAGGTGGCGTCCCGGGAGCAGAGTATGCTGAGAGAAAGAGAGCAATTGGGATTGAAATGGGACCATAAAGTTATTCTCACGCAAATCTCTGTAAGGTATAAGCAGTGATATCAGTTTCAAAATCTGGTTCCTGGTGGATTTAGTGTTTAAAACACAGTTTAATATTACTATATTCAGTAGAGATCTAAAATGCAGTTTAAGGGCGTATGGCGTGCATCTGTTTCACACAGGCACCAAATTGATGCTGAAACTGGGTCACAGTTTCTGTTTGTTACCGTCAAGACTGTGTAAATAAATATTCTGTGTGGCAGAGGCTCATTCTGTTGTCTGCTTATGTAAATCCAGTCTGTTGTTAGTGAATGTGCGCCTTCATCTCTTAAAGACTGTATTCTCAGCAATTATGGAAGCTGATGTGCTTTCTTATGTTTCTTTGGAAATTCTATTTGTCTTGTTGGTAAATAAGGAACACACAACATAATCTACGCATCCATCTTTATCAAACGGGCCTTTGGATAAGCTGACGTATTTACGGGACGTGATTCTAGCTGAATAATCATGTCGAGCATTGAGTCTGACTGTGTGAGATGGCGTATCGAGCCGATTGATCATCTGGGATTCTGCAGCACAGCAGATAGTGAACATATTGAGCTGTTCTCTGCATTAATAATTAAATTAGCATGATTAATGGACAGGGCAGCAAGCACTGGTCCATTAAAGCTGATCGTCTTGTCATCCAAATGTATATGTGCTTATATGGTTTACTGATGGAAAGACACTTTCTTTGTTTCTCTAACACTGAAATTTAGCGTTTATTTAACAGACAGTTCACTTTGAAGCTGTTTTAAAATATATATAAATGTGCAGAGTTGCAACGTTGCCTGGCAACTGTAAAAAGCCAATAGTTATGCAAATTAACTACAAAAAACATGAAACATTGTTTATTCTGATTATTAACAGAAATAAATAATTAATTCAAAAAAAGTAAAAATGTAAATAAATGCACTACCATTTTTGAAAGAAGTCTCTTATGCTCACCAAAGTTGCTTTTAATTAAAAAAATAAGTGAAAGTGAAAGAAAAAGCTAAAAATTATCAAGAAAAAAAGACTTAACTTTTGTTATATATATATACGATAAAATGTGTTATCCATTTAAAAGCAGCCAAGACAACTGTGTGTTGTTTCTTTGTGACATGAGCCAGACCACTAACTCTGAGCCAGCCATCTTCATTTGTCGATTAAGGTTTCTTGCTAATTGAATCACTCTAAAAATTTAAATCCTGGGGTTTAACTCTATTTCTTTGTGTGTGCTGCTGTCTGGTTTTTTGGCTATAGGTATGGTGCCCCTGTCAGAGGTGGGACAGAGAGGGCGAACAAACGGACGGGTTGCAAGCGTCCCACTTACTGGGGGAGGTGGGTGAGCTGGCAGCTGCGTCTGCAGAGGTGGTGCTGGATTTGGACTCTGGGGGCAGCGTCAGACGGGGCAGGCCAGGGGGTAGCGGGGGGGCCAGCATCTGAGAGGAGATGTAGTGACTGGATACCTTCACCTGACCACTGCCATTCAGCTGCAGAGGAAGAGAGGGCAATAGTCAGCCACTGTGGGGAGGGACACCTCACTGCCTCTACACAGCTAACATCACAATACATGCATCTACTGTCTCTGTGTTTGTCTTACTCTCTCTTTAGCTCTGTTTTTTTTCCTTCGATGCTAAAATTCTTTGAGATCTCTGCATATTAAGGACTATGATTGACATCATGGAAGATTTTAACAGTTCTTTAAGATGTTAATCATTTTTGATGAACTAATGCAGTGTTCCATTCAGTTTAGAAATTGGAATTTCCAACTTCCTACTTGGAAAAGTGTAATAGAACGCCACATAAAGATTTCAACTTTTCAAAACTGACACTGATAAGTTCATTGTAAACATTAATTTCTATTACCTTTATGTTATAAATGGCAGACGCTTATATCCTAAGCGACTTACATTGCATTCAACGTATACAAGGTATTCATCAGTTCATGCATTCCTTGGGAATCAAACCAATGACCTTGGCGTTGCTAGCACCATACCTTATTGTTAGAAGGAATTATTTCAAAATTACAAATAATACCTGTTAAGCTAATGTTTATAGAAACAGTTGGGTTAAAAATAGTACAGAACAATCTCTGTTTATATTTGCATACCTGCAAAACAAATGCTACTGCAGCATTGCCATTTTGCATAATTTTCCATGCATAAGACAAAATCTAATAGGACAACCTGTACAAGATCTAGTGGGAATATCTCGCATCTGACATTGAATGGAACACAGTATTAGAAAATACATTTTATTTGTTGTATTAAAAAACCTCTACACCACATTAGCCTCTCTGCTTCCCCCACCGGCTCTGAATACTGTTAAATTTCAAGACACGCCTGGTTATGTGATCTCAACACAGAGATCATTTCTTCATTATCATATAACACTTACTTAAAGCTCAATTAAAGGATGATCCACCACTGACAAGATGGTCTTTTAATAAAACTTGACTGTCTATGCAGTAGAAAGGTGAAGTTTAAAAAAAATGTTGCTTAAATGACTAGAAAAACAGATAAAAGGGCTGTGGCATTGCAAAAAAGGTAGGGAAACTTCAACACCCATAATGCACTGAGCTCAATCCATTTGTCCATGAGCGGAGATAAGTGCAGGTAACATGGAGAAAGAATACACATTGTTCATGTACACTATTGACACTGTAACAGTTTCACGAGTTCTCACTTTCGTATAATTAAATAAAGGTTATGCGTATTTGGGGGGCTGTCCAGGGAGAGGGCTCCGAGCTTGGCAAGACTCCCGAGCCAGGGGCACCCCCCACTTCAAAAAGTGGAAAAAATGACTTGGTATCTGATGAAACTTTAAAGTCCAGTCTCATATCTCCACCTCCTCCTACCATCAGCAGTTATGTGGGAGAAACAGAGTAACGTTGTGCACACTGTTCTAGCGAACGGCCCATTATGCATCGTTCTATTGCTCTACCCTGGCCGCAAATCCATAAAACCCTCCATCATGCTCTCTTTCTCTCTCAGAGGGTTTGGCTCTCGTTCGCATTCTCGCGGGATAAAACTGCACATTCACTGCCCTGCACAACAATAGCTGGTGAGTGAGTCAGCGGCATTGTGGGTCAGTGCGGCTGTTCTTTGTGACTGCTTGGCTACGGTCAGACTGCAGTAGGGGGAATTTCAACGAGTCTGCAGAATCGGCGGGGCACGGCTGCCACAGGGCAAGATTCATAAATGTGTGTCTCTCTCTCTCTTCCCCCCATTTTTGTGCCAACATCAGCAACACCCCTAGACACAGAGATCTCCTCCTACTTGGCTGTATTTCCTGTTCTCTCACTCTCTCTGCCTGACGTGGAAATGGCACACGACTTTCCTACAGGCACCCCGAGGATAAGTCATTCACACTTCATGTTAGTACTTTATGTCACTGTCAGAATGAAGCCATCCAGCCAGTGCTAATTCGTGATCCATGGTCAGAACAAGCAGAATGATCCCAAGAGCTGCTCACCCCGTTTAGTCAGTGATGTTACTCAGATGACATCCTGGGTCATTATGGATCATTAAGTCATTATGAGAAGAAACAACACTCAAATAAAGTGTCTGAGCTATTTCAAATGTATGACACTATAGCTGTACTGCAAAATACACCTTAAAAAATTTCAACTTTAACTTCAACTTAAAAAACTTCATTTGCTGCCTTAAATGTTTTAAGTATAATCAATTTTGCTATACAAGCTATTTCAATTTAAATTACATTAAACTGACTTAAAAATTTTAATCTTATGTAAATTGTGTAAAAACGGAGAGAAATTGGTTAAATTGATTTGATGAGTTAAAGTAATGGAAAAACAAATGTTGCCATAACTTATTGATTGTATTAAGGGATTCTCTGGTATTAAAAAAAAAATTCTATAAATTCTACCTGATAAGTCGATATTTATTTTCATGTACCAATAACCAATAATTGGCCAAAAACCAATAAACAGCCCCTATTAAAATTCTATACTGTTTGTCTAAATAAATAAAAAATGAAACACTAAAAACTAAAATAAATCATTTTAAATGCCACAAGAGAATTTAGGCATATTTATATTTTTGCATTTGGCAAGGTATACATTTTATCAGTTAATTTTATGTGACACTGCATTCAAGATAAACATGTTTTTAAGACTAACTTTAAGAAACAAGCATGCTCAATTAAATATCACTAAAAATTCAAATATGTTTAAGCAGTGATTTTGAATGGGTGCTTCCTAAACTCCACCCACATGGTTGCCACGCCCCTGATAAGTTATATACCCAGCCAAATAGATTTTCATCTGCTCAGGGCAACACAGGCACTGAGAAACTCTTGTCCGTGAGTATCTGTGAAGGAAACAGAGCTGATGGACGCTTGTGTTTAGACTGCAGGTCGCTTTAACGGAAAGGGTGAAATCTGACCATGTCGAGACTGCTTGCTTCTACAAGACCGTGGTCAGCTCTTCTTGGCTAAGATTAGATCAGAGTGATCTAAGGGCACATGATGGCATATTTATCTGTCTCTCACTCTTACTTGCACACACACAAATATATACTGCAGATACAGGAAGCATGCAGTCGACTTCCTAATTCATCCCGTCTGGTATAATTTAAAGGGGTCATAACATGGATTTATTCCCTGTCTCCTTGAGGTCCACTAATGTTTTTTTTCTGCCAAAAACAGTCACAATTTTGCTGTTTTACATTTACTTTCTGGCCAGAAGAATTAAATGATCCTTTTTTGCTCTCAATTTAAAGGGATAGTTGATAGTAGTCAAAATGAAAATTCTGTAATTATTTACTCCCCCTCATGTCGTTCCAAACCTGTATGACTTTCTTTCGTCTGATTAACACAAAAGAGGATATTTCATGAAAAATATGAAAAATGAAAAACCAAACAGTTTTGGTTATCATTGACTTCCATTCAAATATATATATATACATATATGTATATATATATATATATATATATATATATGTATATGTGTGTGTGTGTGTGTGTGTGTGTGTGTGTGTATACATATAAGCTAAGTAAATGATGACAGAATTTTTATTATTGGGTGAACTGTCCCTTTAAGAAATGCTCCCGTTGCATGTGAAATAAGCAAACAGCGCTTTTCTTCAACCAAATCAGGAGATTCAGATTAGCTGTTTTATCCCATGCAGTTTTTAACTGTCATGGAAAATATAAAGACCCCTTTATATACAAATTCAGCTCATTTTTAATTTGGCATACTAACAAATCCAGTGTTGAATATGAATAAACACGGCAGGTTCAGAGCTGTGCTTGGCTCACGTATGGGACCACATGGGGTCCTACCAGAACTATGGCTGCTGGTTGGTTTAGCTGAACAATTGAGGCTGATGTTTGGGTAATTTTGGATACGTTTTCACATATCCTCATCTGTGATTGTTGGAGTGTGAATGAAAGCTGATGTGTCAGCATGCTCAATGGGATGATCTTACCGGGCTGGGCTGTTGATTGGACGGGTCACAGGCCAGAGAGACAAGATCCTTGAGCGGGTCTTGAGAGCTGAGGTGCGGGGGGTACCGGATGGCCGTGTGTGGGAAGTAGGTGGAGGCAGTCTGGGGGAGAATGGGAGCGCCAGGGAAGTGCAGAGACGAGGAGGGATGTGGACCCCGAGAGATACCTGAAAGACACAATTATATTCTGCCTTATTCATTGGAATTATTCACTGACAGCCAATATGGTGTTTTTACTTCTTTTTAGTACTCTTCAGCCCCTGGCCATTGCATGAAAAAGAGCAGCATGAACTTTCATTAAAATATCTCATTTTATGTTCAACAGAAGAAAGAAAGTCATATAGTTTTGAAATGACATGAGGGTGAGTAAACGATGACAGAATTGTAATTTTTCTGTGACTTATTCCTTTCAGCTTCAATACCTGTGGATTTTAGCTTTAAAACAAACTATATTTGGTTTTGTATTTGAAATAACCCCATCAAAGTACACTACTGTTCAAATGTTTGTGGTCAGTAAGATTTGTTTTTTAAATAAATTAATCCTTTTATTCAGCAAGGATGCATTAAATTGAACAAAAGTGACAGTAAACAGTAAAGTGACAGTTTTGTAACATTTATAATGTTACAAAAGATTTCTATTTCAAATAAATGCTTCTTTTGAGTTTTTTAATTTATCAAAAAACTGAAATACTATTAATATTGTTACGTTAATATTTTCAACATTGAACCAAATCAGCATATTAGAATGATTTCTGAAGGATTATGTGACACTGAACCCTGAAATAATGGCTGCTAAAAATTTTGCTTTGCCATAACAGAACTAAATTATATTTTCAAATGTATTACAATAGAAGACATTACTTTTAAATGTTATGAAATATTATGTAATTTTTTTTCAAAAACATCTAAAAAATCTTACCAACCCCAAACAACTGAACGCTAGTGTACCTGTATATAAACAAACACAATAACACATTTTAGTGACACATTTGATAAAGCTGCATACTGTATAACCAATGTCTTAATTAAAGAGCTCTTTGTTGAGTTGTCACGTCCCTGTCAGATTTAACCATCATAATTCTCTACAGAACACTTTGTATGCTGTAACACATTTGGCAAAGCCCAGCAGAGGTAATATCAGCTTGATGTTTCAGTGCAGGCAGCATATGGCTGACACGCTCCACCAATTCATCTGAACAGCCAGGCTAATTGTTAGAGCATAACTCAGCCAGCTGTGAGGCTGTGGAGACGACAGATCACAGTACAACTATAAGAAACGACCTGACAGTACTCTCGTCTCAGCCCATTGAAATTGTGAACGATTTCTCTGTGCATATTTAATATGTTTCACCAGCCCCTTTCTTACAGTCACCAGCATTCAGATCTGCCTCCATCCAATCAACAACCGATGGATAGAACCAAGTCCCTGCCCTGGAATTTTTGTTTTTCAATAATCTGAATATGTGTCACAATACGGAAGAAAAAAATCTGTTGCGACTTACTTTAATGCACGTTCCTGGTCTTATTAAGAACAATTCATGTTATTCCCAAGGAAATAATGGTTTGGCTTTATAATCTTTCATCAAAATGTAATAACTAAAGCCCTGAAAAAACATTCTTTTGTGGCTCTATTCTGGTATGTTACTCTGACTTCTCACAATCTAAACAATTCCCGATAGCTAAATTAAAGCCCCTACATGTTTTCTTGTACACTTCACATGTAAGGTATCAAAATATGTTGCAAATCATATCTTTTTTTAACAGGGCCTTATATAAGTAGGCTGTACATGATATGATGATATTAGCAGAGACAGTTTGGATAACCAAACACAACAGTAGAAACTGTACAGTATATTTGTTCCTCCCAGCTAGCCATTTGCGGTGTTTGTGTGTGCAGGCCTGTGATGACAGAACAGACAGACATATGCACGTGTGTGTTGTCCCCTCACCGCTGTGCACTGCAATGACAGGTCTGTGGTGCTGTGTGAAGCCGAGACGTGGAGAGCTCTCCTGAGGAGATGGACTATCCATCTCTGTCTTCTTAACTGTAGGGGAGATTCCTGTGTGAAAAAGAGAAAAAAGTAGAGAGAGATGGAGGAGGGGGAGGAGAGCACGCGCTTGGCTTATACGGAATACTGCAAATTCAGCTCCATTGTTCTATACAAGGACAAACTTTTCTGAGTCTAAAGGAAAGCTTAGTCAGCTAATTAATGAGCACTGCATGGTCACTCTAGATGCTTCTGTCAGGTCACAGCAAATGCTTCTAGTTACCACAACTGACCACAAGGTGGCGCAGTGTAACGAGAGTTTTGACAGTGCTGCAGTGCAATGCAGAAAGTGCACTCTCTCCTTGCGGCCTGACCAGTGGGATTATGGGAAAATATGTCTGTAGCTAATGATCAGCACCGATTATTTAAGGTCAAAAGCAAAGATACAGTCTCCATATGGATGTCAGAGTGATCTATTTAGGACCTTCCCGATATGGAAGTTTTTCCTAATAAGTGAAACATATATGTCTTAAGTTTCCAGAAACTGCTTTGTTTTCAAGGAAGCATATGTGGAGATCTTCTTAAGTCAACATTCTTTCATATTGTTTGCGGTTTTAGGATGTCGTTTAAAGGATAGTTCACCAAAAATAAAAAATCATTTAATCACCCTCATGTCACTTCAAACTTTTACTTTCTTCTGTGGAACACCAAAGCGGGTTTGTATATTTCATCCAAACATTAAAAGTAAATGGGGTCCCAACGTTCTTCAAAATTTCTTCTTTTATGTTCCGCAGAAGAAAAAAGTCAAACTGGTTTGGAATGACATGTGAGGCTGAGTAAATGACAGGATTTCCATTTTTGAGTGAAATATACCTTGAGGGACACAAACCATTGAAGGAAACAGTTCTGCTCCCAAACTCCACATTTTAACCTTCAGATCTTAATCCATAGGTGCACGAGACCAGAGCAATCAGCTGGAGGATTGTTAAAGAGAAACTCATTAGGAATGTCTAGACAGGAAGTTAGGTGGGCCACCGCAAGGGATCCGGCTGTGCGTACAGTGATGGGATTTGCTCTGGAGGCTGATATGAGACCAGTGCTGTTACTTCATACACAGTGATGGATTTCAGATTCCTGCTGGTTATAGATTAGGGCTGCATGATAAATCATTATAGATTAGGGCTGCACGTTCATATTCGCGCGATTTTTTGCACAGCTCGTCAGTGAACAACGGCTCGGTGTAGTTAATGCTGCTCAATGTGAAAGCACGCACGTGATGGAGATTTACAGCTGATTACAGAACCGGCTTTCTGACAAGATGCGCGTTAAATATCGCATGCGATTTATCGTGCAGCCCTATTATAGATCAGTGGGGAGGGGTGAAGCAGGTCTCCTGAGATCTTAAGCAACAGTTTTGCCTAGAGGGTTAATGGATATTCACAAGGGTGTGACAAAAGTCGGATGTTATGCAAGGTCTGAAACGGCAACTCAGCACCTTTCTAATCTCACAATAAACTCTGAAGGTTTTAGGCTGATCTGGTGCTACAAACTTGAAATCTTTTGCTCATGAATAAATATTAAACTGTATGACTTGATGAATGCAAATGAATTTCAAATTTATGTATTTGTTTTTTTCATTTAGGGCATTTTAGCCCTGTTTCAAAACGAGCTGCCATGCCACCTACTTCCCACACAACACAGAATCCTAACTGTCGTAGAACCTTATTTTTATTAGCATGATGCTAAGCTAATACATTTAACTGTTTTAATATGTATCTTTCAACATAGAATCATATGTATGTTATGTATTTTATATATACACTAACATTTGACTAACAGACTGAAGACTAAAGTAATGGCTGTTGAAAATTCAGCTTTACCTTCACAGGAATAAATTACATTTTAAAAGATGTCTAAATAGAAAACAGTAATTTTAAATGGTATTAATATTTCACAATATTACTGCTTTTACAGTATTTTTGATCATAAAATTGCAGACTTACAAAGCATGAGAGACTTCTTTAAAAACATTACAAAATCTTACTGACCCAAACTTTTGAACAGTTATGTAATTATAATCATGTATCACACATGATTATATTAAACTAATTACACAACCATTCAAAAATTTGGGGTCAGTAAGATTTTGTATTGTTTAAAAAAAAAAAAATGCATTCCCTTGGATTAATTTTTTTCCTCAGAGCTTGTCACAATGCATTATGGGATTACATTCTCCACAAAACATACAAGCCTTAAAATCTGGCCAGAAACATGAGGCAAAATAATTCAGATGAATAGCCTTCTTGTCGAGAGCCTACAGTATGTTACCTTAAAATGCTCTCTTTATAGAAAGCTTACTAGATTTTGGTCCAGAACCTTCCAATGAACTCTAATTTTACATATTATTAAAAGCACACTATGCAAGATAATACAACATATTTCAGTACAAACAACAAACTAACATCAACACCGCATTTACATCTACGAACCACACTTATCCTTTTATGCTCCCACAAACGGAACTTTCCCTACATAGATTGCTCATTGAAACTTCCCCTTATACATGAGAGGTGGATTACAGTATGGTTTCTATATCTACTGCTTGCCCTACTTTATGTGAAATTAGTAGAGCTGCTTCAGCATAAAAATAGCTGTCTAAAATGGTTTTATAAGATTTAGAAGGGTTTTTACGGTGGGTTGATGGCTGTCAAAACCTCTCAGTTATTCATAGCATCAAAGGCAGTGATCCTTTATACCTATTTCATTCATTAGTTATGCTTTAGCATCAAAAGTGATTATGATATGGACTGTAACACTTGAGCTATATTCCCAATGTATTTCTGCCATATAACTACATAAATCGCAACGCCTCCAAAACAGAACCACAAATTTGCATTATGAGCATAGCAGGAAACCTGCCAACCCAGTTATTCTAGTTGAAAGTTCATGAAGATCCCAAGGAATCAAAAGTATAATGGATGAATTATTAAAATGGTAAAAATCCTATTTACAGAGGAGCAGACAACTGAAGGGTCAAAGGTCAAACGCTTCACTACAACCACACAGTAGGTCTCTCTCAGTAAGAGGATACAGCAAGAATTCAGAATTCTGCTCCAAGGTACAGTACAGTACAGAGTGCAGTGCTGCTTTCTGCAGACTTTCACAAAAATGAGAGTTCATGAATTAATTAGGATTTGGCACTACGTTAAGGAAATTCAAATCCGAGTCCAGTCTAAGCTTGTGATTTTAGACTTCCTCTAACTGCAGTTGAAAACCTGATATGTTTGTCATTCATCTGAATGTGCTTCAAAAATAAGGCCCACAACTATGCTTATGAAGATGAAAATCTCCATGCACAATAGGCATCCACTAGTTGACAAATCGATTAGTTCTACCTCTATTCTTTGCTTTGTATCTGTGTCAACTAGATCATGTCAATTCAGTTCCACCTGTACACTACATAGTGACAGCAGGAAGAAGAATTTTTTTATAAAATGACACGCATTTCTGCATCATTATGTTTGTATGGTAAAAAATCCAAATATTTTAGAATATTTTATAATTGAAATCAACCACACCATGGACCAGTGTTGTTATTGTCAACAAAAACTAAAACTAAAACTATTAAAACAAGAAAAACGATTAAAAAGCTTTGATCTATTATCTATAAAACTATTAAAAGTTAAAGATGAAATAAAATATAACATAAATATTTGATGAAAAACAAACTTTAAAAACATATTTAAACTTATTTTATAAATATAAAAAATAAATAAAAGTTCTAAAATTCCTAAAACTGAAAAGGAAAAATTTAAGCTAAATTAAGATATTTAAAACAACAAAAACTAATACAAATTAAAACGCATGACAAAATTAAAAAGTACATTTTTTAAATGTAAAATTTTAAAAATGTACTTTGTGGTAATCTAAATTTACAGGTTTTAATAGATATTACAGTATGTTAAAAATAAAATTAAAAAAAATATGTAACATTATCATCATAAAAATGTAATATTAAATATCTCCGAACCAACCTTACTTCATTAAGTTACACAGTAATTACAAAGTAATTTTAAGGGTTACCTCACTTTTTACAGTGTAGTTTGACTAGATTACTACAGTAGTGTAAAAATGAGTAGCTATTCAAGCCCTCATGCACAAAAGAAACCTTATTATGGGTGTTGTGGTGTAGAGGTCAAGGATCGAGGGAACTGGTACAATCAATACAGTATAAGCCACCATTATGCCTTATCCCAGGTTGCTACAGAGGGATCGTCCCTATAATAAGTTAATGGCCCAGTTCTAAAGAAATTGCCCAATAAATTCATGGAATACAGAAAACCTTTGATAAAATTTGCAACTCTGTATTTCTGTTAAAATGTTGTCTTGTAAGATCAAACAAAAAGGCTCACCTCCTTCCATCTCCTCTTGCCAGTTGCGTGAACTGCTGGCAGGGGAGTTGGGAGAGGTGTAGTACTCGCCCCCTGGGCTGGTGTCTATATCGTCCTCCATGGATCCTGACTTGTGTCTCTTACTTCTGTGTGAGTAAAAAAGGAGAAAGAGAAGAAAAAAAAAATGAATGATGGAGAAAAGCATTGTTTAGTCAAACTTTATTTCTTACACAGACAAACAAATGCTCTCCCAAACTGTCTGGACGTGCCTTATGGATGTTCCTTTGGACCTGCTTTTCCCAGACACTCAGCTACGACGAGCAGTTTGCCAACATTCACCTTTTGTTTTAGCTTTGCAGTGCGTTTAATGGAAAATAAGCGCATTAATCAGGACTGAGGCTTTGGCTAACCACAAAAGCAGATAAATCAAATAAACTGCCCTCAGCAGACCTGAGCGAGGGGCCGTGTTCTTTCACACTCACTCATCTTTCCCAGGTGCATGTAAGGATGTAGTTTTGTGATGTTTTTATTCAGCTTTGTGTATCGCCGTGACGCACACATGACAAATCTTATTGTCAACCGAGGTGTACCGGTGTCTTGAGCTCAAAATGCCTCGGGCTCCCTCTGTCTAATTCAGCCAATACAGAAACAGTTAACGGCCAACATTTATCATGGCGAGATGCTGACAGGTACATTTAAAACTCTCAAAGCCTTGTCTAACCGACCTGAAATCTCACATGCTCCACAGTTTCAGCCTGGTTCGGATAAATAGGCCAAACATATTTTGGTTTGAACCAGTCAGCAACTGCTGCAGGCTGTTGCATTCATGGCAACAAAAAGGACCACCAAACTCAAAAACAACAGCTGGTGTACAAACATCTACAATGTAGCCGTTGTTGCTTCTGGTCTTGAGGTAATTGGGTTGGATGCCACTACAGCTTTTGTTGGAGCAGAAATAAAAGTTAAATCAGTGAACTCTCTGATACAATAATTATGAAATAAAATATGCCAAAATGTACTCAACTAAAAGTAAAATAATTTCTAGGGCTGCACGATAAATCGCATGCGATATTTAAAGCGCATCTTATCAGTAAAGTCGGTTCTGTAATCAGCGGTAAATCTCCATCACGTGCGTGCTTTCACATTGAGCAGCATTAACTACACAGAGCCGTTGTTCACTGACGAGCTGCGCAAAACCACGTTCACATTCGCGCGATTTTTTGCTCAGCTCGTCAGTGAACAACGGCTCTGTGTAGTTAATGCTGCTCAATCTGAAAGCACGCACATGATGGAGATTTACTGCTGATTACAGAACCGGCTTTCTGACAAGATGCGCATTAAATATCGCATGCGATTTATCGTGCAGCCCTAATAATTTCTAATCTTTTTTATGTAAAATGCAGCTTTTTGAGAAATCTGCAAATCTGTACACTGTAGTGGATATATATATATATAGTAATACATTTAAATCTCTTTGTGAAAGTTGCCTTTAGAGTTTATATTGTGGACAGATATATTTTCAGTTACAGAAAAAAACTACATTAAATACATAAATAATACCTGAATAAAAGTGTTCTATATCTATCTTATAAATAGAAAAAAACAGTTCCTTATGAAAAGGACAGTCATTTAAAAACAAAGGGTAAAAGGTCATTACTTATGGACATCACCAGAACAATTTGACAACAACTGTGGGCAATATGGTAAAATCTGGTTTACTCCTTAATTAATATCAGATTGTACCACTGGACTGAATCAGAGGATGTTCATGACTTCATCAAAGCTGGACATGGATGGAGTCCTTATTTTAATTTGAGACAATTTAACATATTAAACAGATGTGGCTTGATTTCGGTCTTTTTTTGATTCTTTTGAAACCATGTACTGTACATACACATGCACACACACACACATACACACACACACACACACATACAAACACAGGTTGGATCTCATCACAAGTCAAAAGTAGCTCAAGGACACAGTGCCTTTGACAAAAGGATGTGTGGCTGCTGCAGGCAGATGTATGGTGGAGATGTGTGTACTGACCCGCTAGAGGAGGTGCTGGGAAGGGTTCTCCTCATTCCCACCCCTGAAGGGTTCAGATCATAAGCAAGATGACCCTGCAGCTCTCCGAGAGAGAAGTTCGGCCCCGTGCCCGTCACCACCGGTGCTGCACACACACACACATACAGAGGTTATGATAAGCATATAACAGTTAAAGCTTAAAAAACATTTGATGTAGAACAATTTTATGTATTTATTTAAATATTATGTATCTGTAAAAACAATCAAACAAACATGCACTAGCATTCAAAAGTTTGGAGTCAATAATATTTTTTATGTTTTTGAAAATGTCTTATGCTCACCAAGGGTGCATTTGTTTGATCAAAAATACAGTACAGCAATATTCTGAAATATGATTAAAATTTAAAATAAATGTTTTCTATTTTAATATATTTAAAAAAAATAATTTATTCCTGTGATGGCAAAGCTGAATTTTCAGAATCATTGCTTCAGTCTTTGGTGTCACATGATCCTTCAAAAATAATTGTAATCGGCGTAGATAGCATTGTGGGCAGTGCGCTGACATACAGCGCTGTTGCGCTAAAGCCATTCCGAGTTCGAATCCTGACTTGAGGGCCTTTCCCAATCCCACTCCCCAATCTCTCTCACTTCGCTTCCTGTCAGTTCTGATCTGTCCTATCGTAATAAAGGCAAAAATGCCAAAAATAAATTAAATTAAAAAAAAGAAATAATGCTGATTTGGTGCTCAAGAAACATTTCTTATAATTTTTAATGTTGAAAACAGCTGCTTGATATTTTTGTACAACATTTTGTTCAGCATTCTTTGATGAAAAGAAAATTCAAAAGAACAGCATTCTAAATATCTTTGCTGTTGCTTTTGATCAATTTAAGGCATCCTTGCTGAATAAAAGTATGAATTTCTTTAAAATAAAATCTGACCTCAAACCTTTATTCGGTAGTGTGTTTATCGCAACAATGACTAAAAAAGTACTTTGTATTGCCATGTTTTTTTGGATATGGTATTACTATAATGCCATGTTTTTAGAACATTGTAATTGTAATATCATAATATTCTTTGAAATAGCCTAGCCTGGTAAATGAAAATAGTCATTCAGTACCATGGGATATATTAAAGTACCATGGTAGAAAACTTGATGCCTTCACTGTACCAAGGCAATGCCTCATTACTTATTGTATGGGACAGTAAAAACGGTAGTAGCGTACATTCTGATAAATCCCTTAGCACCTTCACATAGAGGAATATTTGGAGTTGAGCCGTGACTTAGTCTCTTTACTCACATGGTTAACATTGGTGATTGTTATCTAGTGTACAGCAAACGATCACAGTATAGTGATGGCTATCTAGTGTACAGTAAACTGGAGTTTTGCAGCACGACTTGTTAAATACTTGCATCATGTGGGTGTAATCTCACACATTCATGTTTAAGCCCACGCGAGGCTCATGAATCTGTGCCACTGCTTGTCTGCTCTTACCTGAGCTGACCTCTTTCCAAATATCATTCCATTACTCTCTGTGTGTGTGTTGGAATGCACAGTAATTGCTCGAGCTTAATGGACAGGCTGTATTGTGTGTGTTCAGTTATGTCTGAATGTGTTGTATGTAAATACAAAGCGGGAACAATGGGCTTGTTGTTCCAGCATGACTGACCTACAGTATATGAACGCTTACATCAAATATTGTGTAGGAGTAAAAATAAAATAAAAAAATAAATAAAAAAAAACCTGGTTTGAGCATGTTGGGTTGGTAATGCTGATAAAACTGCACAATGCACATTAAGACATTCAATTAGTCTCCATTCGCAATCTATCAGTTTGTTTGTAACTTGTAAAACACTGTGACTGCACACAGGTGTGAGGAGTGATACACAGCGGTCTCGCTTATTTGACTCACTTATAAGCCAACTGGGAAGAAGAAAATAATTTCAGCTAAACACAATCAATTACGTTGGACAGACTGGTGGGATTCCTTCCCTTCTAATGAGGAGCTGTCAAAGCCGACATAAAACGGCTGTGAAATTGACGCTTGCGTCTGCTATGTGGGAGGTGGGAAGGGACAGATGAGATAGGAAGACAAGAAAATGATTCACTAAAACGCATCAGACTCCCAGAGATACTTTTAAAGGGACAGTTCACACAAAAATGTAAATTTTGTCTTTATTTACTCACCCTCATGGCATTCTAAAAAAATTCTGAAGCTGTATGACACTAAATTATGATAATTCAACCCAGATTTTACTTCTGGGTGAACTGTCCTTTTAAGTATATTATACAAAATACAAAAGCATCTCACTTCTTGATACTTGCACCAGTTCTGTTACACTGAAGACGCCCGAAGTTACAAAGCTCTCTTGAAACTCTGGAGCATCTGTTAAACAAAATAAAACATGGAATAAATGATGGAACTTTCCAACACAAGGATATCACCAGCATCTCACGCACAAAGAAATTCAATTTAGTTTTCATTTCTAAGTCACTCTGGATAAAAGCATCTACTAAATGAATGAATGTCAAAGTTTTACATAAGCAGAGTCTGTTCAGCTAGTACACACAGATTGGAGTGAATTATGGACAACAGGAAGTTTCAGATACAATGTTTTACTGCCTTTTGAATTACCTTAATTTGAGGGTTTCTCTATCTTACTGAACACAACTTTTGAATAGTAAGGTATAATCACATTACAATAACCACTAATTAATTGGTATATAATATTATATGCACTGTAACTCAAATAAAATTGACAAACCAATTTTAAACAGTTGTCAATGGACACAGTAAAGTACTTCAGCCACCCCATCAGTCTCATAATAATACCACAGCATTATGAGCAGGACTGAATATGTGAACAAAACCACCGTCCTGATCGTTACTATCTAGAGTTTCCCCAAAAACTGAGCTAGACTTTTAACCACACGTGATGCATAATAAAGTGCTGGCCTTTCAGACTATCTCTGTTGAAACAGGGCAATGTGGGTACGAGTGTGACACGAACTGGGCAGAGATAGAGAGAGAGATTCAGTGTGTGGGTATGGGTTTGAAGCCATGCATGTAGGCTGACTTGTGTAAACAGGATGTTTGTATAGTGCAGGATAGGAAGCTTACAGGACTGCACCGCACTGTACGCTGCAGCACACAGTATATGCAAGTATTCCTGTACATGTGGTTGTGTGAATGTGTGTGTACATGTGCTCTCTTACCCATGGTGGCTGCTCGACTGTCCTCCTGATCTGAACCAATGCCTGTGCGAGGACTACTGCTCTGTTCAGCTTCTGAGAAAGACAAAGAGAGACAGAGAGAGACATTAGTCCTCAACTCAGCAGATTCTCTTAACAGATATATAAAGACCTGGAAAGAGGCCTGGAGAATTGAGGTCAATATTCTGATTTTGTACAACAATTTTCACACTATGGTGGATCAAACCTTAAATGTCACATGCATTGATCTTATGTTTTTATGCAATTGTATAATTATATATATTATATATAATTTTTATATAATATTGCACATATTCAGGTCAAGTGAAATCAATTGTATCTGAACATGATAGGATGCAAAGCCTGTTGACCTCGAGGTAAAAGTTGATATGTTATTTTTGAATGGGAAATAAACTGTAAATCTGAAAATAATAATAATAATAAAAAAATACAACAACACTGCATTATTTGAGTACTAATGTCCTGGAAATAAATACAGGTTTATGTTCCTGCTCAAGTATTTTTTAAATAAACAAAAATATAAATATAAAAAAAAAAAACATATAAACCTAAACATTATAAAAAAAATTTTTTTCCACTTAAACAAAACAGACTATAGCAAAAATTATAAAAAAGCATAAAATAACAATATAAATATAAACATTATAAAAAATATATGCTAAAATTTAGGGGTCTTTTTCCAGGCTACATAAAATCTTAGCAGGGCAAGTGAAAATCTGAATTACTGAACAACTAGTCAACTACGCCAGCAAAATATGAATATAAAACATACAAATAATAAGCATTTGAATGATTACTCTGATTTTATACATGCAGCAGTTTTATAAATGGCAATCATAAGCAAATTGCAGCAGCGTTAGAACTTGAGTCCAAGAATCTATAAGCGTATGTTCAATGAACAGAAACCTCTGACATGTTGGCGTGTGGTTGATCATGTCAGTGATAGCTTTGGTAATCCAACATAAGAACATGTTTCTGTATAAACAACAGAGAAAGCGAACACTGTATGTTTTAAATAAATCACTCATAGGTTACTGATACAGTCATGCGCTCTGATACCCTGACGAGCTGAGGCTCGTAAATGAGAAACACACCGTATCAAAGTGCTTCAAAACCATTCAAATATTCTCTTTCTTTTCAACTTGTTTGGCAAGGCCGAGCATAATCTCGTTGAACCCTCTTCACTGGCAGAGCACAGGGATTGTATTGCCAAAGTGTAAACTCATTGAAGCAACACAATAATGACAAAACAACCTAATCCAACCATAAAACCTTCCCATTTGTGTGTGTTCCAGCTCTTTGCCACACGGATGTGAGGGAAAACTCAGATAGACACATAAAACGAATTCGAGTCAAGAAGCGGCAGAGGATTTTCTGAATAGGGAATGAAAGAATAGAGGCGTTACCACAAGGACTCTGGCAGGCGTTCAAAGAAAAGCCAGTAAAAAAGCTCAAGCTGGATAAATAAATAAGAGAGCTCCCTATCAGATGGGCCGCACGCCACTGCCAGTTCAAAGCCGAGGAGAGTCCGACCGGCTGCACACGTCTGAATGCAACGCTTCATTACGACTCTCACACTCTTTGTGGCCTGCAGGACTCAGAGGCCAACCGCAAACTACTGCTCAAGACACATGAAAACACACAAGCAGCGGCAATATCTATTTTTTTATAACTAATTCAATAAAAGTCAGAGAATTTGAGTTTGCAACCTGTTTTTCTTCCATAATCTGACGTATTTCCAATTATAACAGGATATTCAGCTAAACAAAATGTAAGGTAGGTTTTAGGGTTGTGCCGATAGACGATAGTATTGTGTATCGACAATAGTCAGAGATATCGCCTGTGGCTAATGCCTTTGACAATATCAAGACAATTATTATTATTATCAGGCTAGTAGTATTATCTAATTAATATCAGAGCTTATTTGCTCCACCATATTTCTTTTTACACATTTTTTTTTTTACACACCATTGAGTTTATGAATGCAATGGCTAATCAGAGGCATTCAGATGAGTCATTGCTGAAACAGCGGAGATTTGTTGTTGCGTTTTAAGTTTTGTTGTTTTTTTGTTGCACGCTCGCTGACTGAATTCTGCTCTCTTGCGAATTCTCTCATCATAAACAACAAAGTGCAGATGTGCGTGCAAAGTAAGTATAAGAGATTTATTCATCATACAGTGTAGACAGCTTCACGGACTATAAAGGGAGTGAGGATGTTGTTTTATAATGTAAATGTTCTTTGCTTGTTTTCTGTAGTTGCTGTTTGAACTGAGGAATGTCATGACATCCATATGCTACTTGACTAAAAAGATATAATTTGTAGTTAATAGATTACACTAACATTAGGCTGCTTTTAGCCTTACCCTGGAGTTGGGGCACTCTCCGGCTTTAAAACTAAATAAGTAAATAATTAAAAAAATTAGCATGACAATATCCTGCACTGGCGTTCTCATAGGCTGATGATAGGATGATATGACTATGGGGCATATCGCCCAACAAGAGTAGGTTTAGATCATAAAAAGTGGAGTTGTGAAGTAAAGTGAAAGCAGTTTTGCTAAACTGGTTAACATCACCCAACAGCCTGAATGGCCTAAGTTATGTAACCAGAAAGTCTTTTTTTACCTTTGGAATAAAAGCTACCGCTGAATAAATCACAGCAAGACCAGGAATGTGCATTAGAAAAAAAATATGGGCAATTTGGATTTTATGTTGACTTTAACATCACAACTAGTCTTCAATCCGCCCACTTGGATAATGATGCCAGCATAATTTTCCCCTGCACACAAAATATTAAATGTTTTCTTAAAATATATGTGCAAAGTGCAGCCTAATTATGTTGTTGTAAGTAAAATACACATGGTCTGGGGGGAAAAAAAGAATTATAAACCCTATAAATCTTCAAAAGTTCAATGACATTCCAAAGGAAGCGGTTGGACCCGGGCCATAATACTCAATGTTTTGATTATGAAAAATTGGAGAGGCCTTAAACAGTAGGAGACAGATGGATGCTGAGAGGTCTGAAGTCTATTCCAGAGAAGACGAGCAATGCTTAAAAGTGCGGCAAATTAAAAATAAAAAATAACCCAATACAAAGCATAAACAAACATGTCTGTCATCGTTGCGATTCTTCGCAGGCCAGGATGATTAGTGCTGCCAGCTACACAGAGGGACACGCTCCAGTTCTCTCTCCCTCTGCTTTTCTCCTCCATGACCGTCTTCAGAGTCCTGTATGCGCCTGCCAAAAGCTGCGGTAGTTTCTAGGCAAGCAGCCCTCAGACCAAATCTCTGGCAAGGAGAATCGGAGGGAAGGAAAAATAAAAGTGTCAGTTTGAGGGAGATATTGGCACAGAGCACCTCTGACACATCTGTGTCCAAAAGGATCCGTGAAGCTGAAGACACCAAAATATAAAACGTAAATAAGAGGGGAATCGCTTCAACCGAGAGCTCCACATTTCGTTTCCAACATAAGTCCAAGAAGAAAAAGTAAAAAGGCAGATGGAAAATATGATGCAATCTTATGTGTTTGAACGACGGACATTTTCTTTGTGGTGCATGGAGTAGTGTTTGCCATTTTGTAAGGCGATTTCTCAAAAAGTGACACAGTAATGAAAAAACGAAACCTAATCCAATCGCAAAACTATTTTTCACACAAATCTAAGGGAAAACGCAGGTAACATTCACAACGGAAATAAAAGAAGAATGGCAGTAGAAAATATGATGCAATAAAATGTGCTCATACAACGTCCATTTTCTCTCAAGCGCGCCATTTTGTAAAGCGCTCCAAAACTGAAACGCTTTGGTAGCTTTCCTTAGTCGGACTACAACCTGTCGTGCGATCTGGACACGTAAGCCTAGTCAATTAGTAACCCGAGAAATGTTCTCTGACCTATCAAGAGGATGACTTCCTTCTTCAACAGAACCATTTTTGCGTCTAGCTTCTGCTTCGTGTAATATCTTTAGCATGTTAATGATTTGATGGCCCCTCGCTTCAGAACTTTTTGTCCTTGTATGTGTTTTCCATACTAAAACGGTCACTGCAATAAAAGCGAGGTTGCTTCCAGTGAAAGTTGTTTCTATTTCTATTCATGCAAGCTACATTTCAAGCCAGGAATCAGCCATTTACGTTTTTTTTTTTGCTTTTTGGCAGACATTTCATGAGCAGAGAGGAGGTTTGCTGTTGGCAGCCATTTTAGATCGCTCTTTCTGCTTTCTCTCCCTCTCTCTATCTCTCACATTCACTCTATCCCTCCCTCTTTTTCTCAAGCAAGAACAAAGTACAATTAACCGTACTGAAGAGTGCCAGCTTGCCCATGTGCCAACTCGCTCCGTTCAGGGCAGAAGAGAGAGCGAGAGAGAGACAGACAGAGAGACAGAGAGGCAAATGGCACTGCTAAATGGTTGGCAGTGACTCTGAAGATTTAGAAAGTTGGAGTGGGCAGAGAAGGAAAGTCAGAGAGAAAGTTTGAGATGTGGAAGTGACCTTACGTGAAAGACATTCCTGTGCACTGCCTCAGCCATTAGAGTGACTAACAGCTAAATAACAACATGAGGTATTACGCAGTTAGTCATGGCAGGAAGAGTGAGCGAACTTTCACTCTTGCAGACCCAGAAGAAAATAAACATAGTTTGCAGCTGAGCTCAGAATGTTCCTCTAGAAATCCTGCACATCGACACAAAGGACCTCAACACTTCCCAAATGCTCAAAACACGTCATCAGCCAGATAATTAGGGTCATCATGGGGTCTGCAAATTGTTGTGTGATCTCACACTAATTTTTGTGGAAACAATATGCTGTTAACACAGTTTTATATTTTCAAACTTTAAAATGTTTGAAGTAAAATTAAAATGCAATACAGAAAGTAATGAAATAGTGTATACTGTCATTCAAAAGAGATTAATACTTTTGTTTATAAAGGACACATTTATGTTACAATGTTCAAAAAAATTCAATACCACATAAATGTTGTTTTGAACATTCTATTCATCAAAATATAAATAGAATGTATCAATGTATCAAAATATAGAAATGTTTCTCAAGCAGCAAATCAGCATATTAGAATGATTTCTGAAGGATCATGCAACACTGGAGCAATGGCTGCTGAAAATTCAGCTTTGCCATCATAGAATTAAATTACATTTTAAAAATATTCAAACAGAAACCAGCTCTTTTAAATGGAAATAATATTTTACAATATTACTGCATTTTTAATAAAATAAATGCAGCCTTGGTGAGCATATAAGACTTGTCGTGTATAAAATAAGTATAAATATCTGTACATTCATAATTATTTTAATGGCTTGAAATGTAAGCAGCATATCCATTTACATAAATGTATTATTTGTAGACAAAAAGCAACTGCTACATCTCTTGTGGTTGAAGGTTGAAGACCCTAAATAATATGAAATATTTAAAAACACAAAAAAGGACAGAAAAACAAACAAAGACATATCACGTAAATCAGAGAAATATATATACACACTTCAACACTTCTGGCTACTACATCTTTTCATATTTCTACTACAAAATGTTAATATGCCTTCATGTTACATTGTATTGTGCTTTACAGCTGACTGAACTGAGGCAGTTCTCCTACCCAAACTGTCACCTCTCAAGTAGTGTTTTAAAGTTAACTCAGTTGAAATACTCAGTTTATTTCAATGAATCAGTTCTAAGAAAAAGTAAAACTGGCTCCTCTGCAGGTATAATGCTGCCACTTTAATTGAGATCCTTATTGATTGTCAGTCAGATAAATACTGCACTGATTGCAAAATAAATAAAACCATGTGATAGGTATATATTTACAAAGAAGCTGACCCCTTAAATAACTTTAATATTTTTCCTCATTAACATGTACTGTAGTGTGGCTAACTACTTTTTCAAAAGGGCAGCTTGACTGTATTTTTACCACGTTAAATAAACAACAGCGCATCACAGTGTTTATATGAGTGCTAACGTGTGTCGTGTGTGTGGATTCAGCCTGTAATGTTTCATTTCCAGCAGTATCTAAGCTGATCGAAGGAGACAACCTTTGTCATACAACACCCCAGCGTTCTCCATCCCTGAGAGGAAGAGGTGCTATTTCCCTCAGCGCAGAGCCAATGAGACAGATGGATCGAAGGGCAATCAGTCTGCCGAAATACTGAAACAATTATGAGCTGTTCTTTTACACTGCAACTTTGGAATTGAGTATGAAACATAGAGCCGTTCAGCCACAAGCAGCCTTATGAATCTTGTATAAAGCACCAGAGGCGGACAAAGTACTCAACTCCATTACTTGAGTGAAAGTACAGATACTGCTGGTCAAATATTACTCCATTACAAGTAAAAGTTGTAAAGAAAGATTTTTACTTAAGTAAAAGTACAGAAGTACTTGCTTTTAAAAGTACTTAAGTACCAAAAGTAAATTTCCTTTTTTATGTCAATGCACATATTTTTTATTGTTGTACGTAATACTTGCAATACCTCTGAAGCAACTTACAATACAGTTGGTAGTGATCTCACACAGCTCTGACAGTGTGTGCACACATCTATGTGTAGCCATTCATCCACATTTGAACAGAGTGGACAGTGAAATCCTGTAAATACAGAGTGATAAGGAAGAAGAAAAAAATCAAACCTGCTTTAAAACCCAGCAACACAACTGTAGCTGTATAACTTTACAACAGAAACACTGCTTTAACAAAAAAGCAAAACAGCAAGACTTATTTGACATCACAAAACAAACATTTTAAATGCTGTCTAATCGCTCTCGTGGTACTTTCATGTCACACAGAACGGTCTGTGCAGTGCCGCTTCAGTCAAACACCTATTGTGTTTTATTAGGAGATGTACAACAGTTCTTCTGAGGCTTTACAGGTAATATTTTCACCTACACAATTTAGCAAAATCAGACAATATTGTGTCTAATATATACCACAATATTAACTTCTTATTATTGAATTGTTGTAAATAAATATCACATTTGGAACTGGTCAGTGCTCAAAAAATGCCGGGAAATCTCTTCATGTAGCCCTGCAAAAGTGATTACTGAACTGTCTGAAAAAAAGTCACGTTTTAGAGAAGAAAAAAAATCACCCACTGACTTTCAAAGCTGCTAACGACTTTCTACTTCGAGGACCTTGATAGAAATGTAGTGGAGTGAAAATTACAATATTTGTCTTTCAAATGTAGTGAAGTTAAAGTCATAAGTTCCCAGAAAAAATAATACTCAAGTAAAGTACAGATACTCAAAAAGTGTACTTAAGTACAATACTCAAGTAAATGTACTTAGTTACTGTCCGCCTCTGTAAAGCACACACCATCCTGGAACACTTTCATGGTGGCACTTGCTAAGGCTAGCAAAATACTAAATTTATTGATGAGAGATATACTATAACTTTTCTAAGTGATCAAACGGCAAAAGAAATCCCCTGGATTTATAGGAGGAAATTGAGCCATATACAGGGACGAAAATATCAGAGACCAGTTCAAAGGCTCTTTCAGCTCTGGGCCTATAAAGAAACATTTAGTAGACCAAAGCAATCAACCATAGGACCCCAGCAACCAAACAGCAACATGGTGAAAACACACCTTAGTGTTGGACCACTCAAATTTCCTTAAAACAAACAAAAAAAATTGTTGTGCATTTTATCCATTTAAAAAGTAGATAAACAAAATGTAGCCATGCTGCAAATTCTGAGCTCTCAAACTTAAGGAAATCAATGAGCGAACCAATGCCAAAAACCTTTTACTGATTAGAAGTGAGTGCTCAGACCAAATGGGGTTTACCAGGCTTTTGTAAAGCATAACACACCACAACATAACAAAAACACAAAACAACGCAACTGTGATGCAATGATTTTAAAATTATGTGCAATGCAGATTAGTTAATCATTATTTTAATGGACACTATTAAAAATCTATAATATTTTGCATAGAAAATAGAAATAACACACACACACAAATACAGTAATTAGTTACTCTAAGTGTATTTAGGCATCACAACATTATAAAGTACAGTATAAAAATGGATATTCATTTTGAGATTTGATAAAGATTATATTTTACAGTGTTATTACAGCAGTAATTCACCACTGGCAAGATTGGCTTTTAATAAAACTTGGCTGTATTTGCAGCAGATTAAAAAAAAAATATATATAATAGGTGCTACATGACTAGACAAAACTAGAGGAAAAAGGCTATGGCAATTACTTTTGCCAAAAAGGAAACTTCCAGTGTTCGAACTATACCGTGGACTTTGGGGGAGCCACTTTTTTGAGGCGCGTGCCTCAAAAGAGGGCTTACAATGACTTACAAAGATACATAACAGCTACAAGTGTATGCACTACTTGCTTTATGCAAGCAATATATAGGATAAATCACTATACAGGATTTACCCTATTATACTTTATCGACATGAATCTGCGTGACTCTCGATGTCTTAGGCCTAATTGAACGGAGGAATTATGGTATTCTTCTGTAGCCTGACGACGAGTAATTTTAACCGTTGTTCACATGAACAACGGTTAAAGTTACTCATCGTCAGGCTACAGAAGAATACCATAATTCCTCCGTTCAATTAGGCCTAAGACATCGAGAGTCACGCAGACCTATAACAACCCAGCCACAACACATAATTGCGAATAACATGCCTTACCTTAACACAAAATCGACCACCGAGTCCAGCGTTTATATTTTTTCTACGAATCTTTGAGTTAACATATGTACTAAACATGAGTGGAATTTGCACCGCAGCGCTCCCACACCTTGATGCTCATGACAAGAATAGCATGTTATCTTTATTGAAGTGAATTAGGTTTAAATTGCCGTCATGCATGAATGAATGATATTTTTGCAATTTTACATATAATAATCCACGATGATCACATTACACAAAACTGAAATTGCACGTCAAAATAACACATTGTCAATATTTTTTGAGACCCCCCAAAATTTCACAAATCCCGTTTTCAGGGGAGCCCATGTCTTATTAAGGGGAGCCGAGCTCCCCCTAGCTCCCCCGTAGTTCGCACCCTGGAAACTTCAATACCCATAATGCACTGGGCTCAACTGAACTGTTTGTGAACAGAGATACAAAAATAGTTTATGTCATCTAGCAGACTTTTGTTGACAAATAAACAGGGATGTTTTGGTGTAGGTACCAAGGAGAAAGAATACACACTGTTCATTTACATATACTACTGACATTGTAACTCACCAAAGCTGGTTGAAAATCAGCAAAATTCACCTTTAAATCACTTAAAGTGAGCATTAGATGTAAAAATAGAAGAAATCATCATGCACAACTGCACAATATGCAATATAAATTGTTAAAAACACTAATATGGAACTGATATATTGTGCATCCCGAAACAGCACAATGCAGCATAATACCACAGTGCAATCGATAGACATCATGGCCTGTTATTCTGATCATATCACTGCCATCGTTTAATCCTGTGTATCATTCTCTGTCGCTCTCTTCAGCACTGCTGATCAGTTTCACAGCTCTGATTTCATTGCTGATCTGTTTTCTGCTGAGGAACAAACACAGTGAATGCAAATCTCTATAAAACTCTCTCTTTCCTGTTCTGTCTGCGTCTCTTTCCGTCTCCGGTGAGTGTGAGAGCTGTCGGGGTAAGAGTTATTGATCCTGACCGTGGCCATCACAGCCAGCCAATAAGTCTTTAACATCTAGAGAAGAACCGAATGAGAATGTCAGACTGAAAAAGAGTGTGTGTGTGTGTGTGAGAAAGAGAGAGACTGATAGGGAGGGGTCTCTTGAAGCATTTAGCAGTCTGGCGGACCGCACTGCCCCCCGGGCCTGCATGGATATGAATCCACTGGGAAACATTTAATGGGTTATCTTAATATCTTAGGAATATCAGTGTTCATCTAAATTCATTACAGACCCTCTAGATAGACGAGCGCCAGGGTAAAACAGAAAAGAAGTGCAACAGCGGGTTTTGTTTTTCAAGACCGCCAGGTGTCAGCAAGCAAACATTTCTGCAACAGTTTTTGAATCGGGAGCTGAGAGGAAATGTTGGGAAAAACATGCAGCCATGGTGGCTAAATTTTACATTGTACAAATTGTACATTACTTTTATCTAATCAAATTTAATTTTATTTATTTATTTAATTTAGGTTTTACCACTGAGGCACAAGTCGAACCAGATGTTTTCTTTAGAAGCCGCTTTCTATGTCTCTATTGCAGTGAGTGTCTGCCTATCATTCTTACAATTCAATTTAAATGCTGCAGTTTCTAATCAAGTTATCGGCCAACTGGAGAGAGTAATTCAATTTTATTTACTCGCCAAAGCCCATTTAAACTCGTGTTTGGTGCTTGGTGAGTGTCAATTCTGGACCCTGCATGCAGCACTCTGAGAAAGATTGTACAAGAGTGAGAGAGATAAAAAGAAGAGGAGAGAGAGGGAACGTCTACTCTTAAATCTTTCTCTGAAGTTGCTGAGGTAAGGAGAACAGGGTCGATGCTGCAAAGCTGACGTTTAATGAAGGAAGTCTGTGCTTTTATGTGGTCCGACAAACTGGTGTCCTATATAGAGTCAGAGAGAGAGGAAGAGAGACGATGGAAGGATGAGTACAGCATTTATGAAAATAATGTCTCTTAAAAATAAATTAAATTAATGCTATAAACGGACTCTAATAACAGGTCAATTAACTTACCTGTTGGAATTAATGTTAACATAAATGCTAAACTTTTTAAAGTGTGAAACATTTTTAAAGCAATTTTAGTTTGTTGGACATAGACAAAAACAAAGGTGAACATAAATGTATGACCACTGGCACAAATAATAATAATAAACAATAATTTGAAATTGATATTAAAACCCAATGTTATAATTATTAATATGAATAATTTTTTATTCATTATGCATTATTGTTATTACTATTATTATAATTTATGCCAGTGGTCATGCTTTATGTTCACCTTGTCCAAAAAACTATATATACTGTGGTGTATGGTAAATATAATGTGCATCATGAATATTAACACTACTACTACTAAAAATAATAATTGTTTATGTATTAATGTGTCAAAAATAAAACTTAAAATTAAAGCAAAGACTAAACATATTGGTGTGTTTCAATAAAAAATCTTATTGGTCAACCTAAAATATAAAATAATAAAAAGAAGGAAAAAATGCAACAACAGAAACCATACAGGGGAAAAAATCAATACGTTCTCCATGAGAATGGAAAAATAAGCATTCACAAACAATATTCAGTGAAGACAAACCCTCACAAATATGCAACAGAGGAGGTGGGGACGATGTCCAACAGCTGCAAAATCCAAATGACAGTCTTTAACTTCTCGTCTCAACTACTGGGGGGCCTGTGAGGAAGGAGTGGGCGCGGGACGCTCAGAGGGACTCACTAAGGGGAAAATGGTAGGCGGAGGTAATTGGTCCAGCTGACCTTTTCTGCAAGATTGCAGCTTCCTGTGGCAGAGGGGTATTATGGTACTGCCTGAGTCTGACAGTAATAAAACACTGCAGCTATTTGCTCAATCTGAATGTATGGACAAATCACTGCCAGCTGGAGGAAGACAGGCAGGGCTATACTAGAGTCACACTGCAGGTGCAGACACACACACACACACACACACACACACACACACACTGCATGTGTTACATCCTCACATGATACCTCAGAAGCATATCTACCCCGAACCGTCAGTTAAACTGACCTAAATTGTGAAAGACAAGAATTTAAGTCTGTTAATTAAAGGAACCAAAAACAGTTCCTTTTTGTCTATGATCAGAGAACTCCCCCCTTTGAGGAACACGCTTAATCCAATTACAAAACTAAAATGAATCAATTAAAAGTAAAGAAAACTTTAAAGTGACAAACACCCTTAAAAGATAACTAAACAAGTCACAGCTATTTTCTATATAGGTATAGGCATGATTATATTTAATTTACTTCAACATGGAAAGACAAAAATCTCAAAAACGTAACCTCAAAAGCTCAAATAACACATTTCAAATTAACAATAAAATCAGACTATTTTTCAGACTGCTCTTGCTGCACATCCTGCATTAAACAACATCAAACAGTTGATCATCTCTTTGAAATGGAAGGAGGGAATACCATTCCTAAATTGCACTCATATTTCTGATTTCTCATCGCTATTATGCTATATTATTATTATACTGTAAATGTAATGTGCATTATGACTATTTAATACTACTACTACGACTACAACTACTACTAATAATGTTTATTATTATTTTGAACACTGAATGCTAAATATAACGTAAACCAGCATCATCATGGTCAACCTGCAATGTAAAAATATGTAAAATAATGAAAATTGGGTCTGAACACACAAGAACAGACCCAATGAGGAACTCCATGAGAAACTAAAAATAAGCATTCAAAACCAATATTCAGTGAGGACAGTCACCTCAGTAAGGAAAAATTGAATTTTATCATTTCTGCCATCAATTTTTCTACAGGTGGATTGTCTCCTTTTCTTTATAATGTTTCTTGTGCTAAGCTGAACACTGAAGCTCTAATTCTAAGATAAATTCATAGGTGGCCACCAGAATGTTCTTTGAGCCTCATCAATCTCAGTGTCACAGGTACAATAGTGTCATGTTCTGCTTTTAAAATAAACAAGTAGTACTAGTTCAATGCCAAACCAGCATTACTCTGACTCATAGGGCCATTAAACAACAATAGTTATTGAGGCTGTAGTTGAAGAGGGCACTCTGAGGCTTCACTCGCATTGTAAGTAAAGAATTATAAAGCTCCTATTTTTTCTGCTTTTCCGCAAGCCACAATATAAAAACCAGATGTGAACGGCATATTCCTTTCAAGTTATTTTTGGATGAGTTTCATAGACATATTAAAATATATATTTATATAAAATGGCTTAAACCACCCACCATAGCCTTTGGATCAGCTATAAAGCGCTCTCTCTGCAATTTGAGCATAGCATGTCATTTGTGAGGACCCATGCAGTGCGCACAAACGCTGGCACGTGAAATTCTGATGTTAAGTGATTATACGCACACACGTAATTTATACAAATTATGCGCACACGCAAATGCATCTGTGCACACGCATAGACGTGTACATGCAACGCTCACGCACAACAGTCAGTATGCTAAAAGTTCCAACATCACGTGTGTTTGGGAAAACCTTTAGCGGCTACCAGTTCGTGCCTCCGCTACCCACTGTTTCCATGATTATGGGGATGAAATTGAGAAAAGACTTAGTTTGGGTTTCCATCAAAACATTCGCTGACATCTCTAATTGGCCGTCAGAGCTAACCAGAGAGCGGAGGCTACAGTAGGTCATGGCAGACGGGCTGATCTTGGAGGGCACACTTCCCAGCTCTCACTCCATCCCCATTCCGGGACTGGAAGCAGGGCAGGGCTGTCTGGGTGGGCGCTGGGAGGGTGTTTGGTTTGGAGAGGGCTCCAAGGCCAGAGTCGCACCAGGACCCTCAACACAGAGGCCTCACCCTCTGGGTTACTTCCATCACCCTCCCTGTCTCTTCTCGGCACAGGATTCTTTTCAAATTGCGGTTTCTTAGGGCCCAGCAATGCGGTCGGAGATCCATAATAAATAGGAATTTTCCTCCGCTGAGGTCGGAGAGGCTGCAATCCCCTCTGATCTGACACCCGGGTTCCCGCTCTGCTGTTACGGACTTTACCGGAATGTACCGGACACGGAGCCAATCACAAACAATACAACAGAAACCACAACCGTATTGGCTGATAACCTGCTTTTTACCTACATAAACATTTCACAATTCTGGCATCATTGACTTACCCTCTTGTTGTTCCAAACCTGAATGACTTTCATTCTTTTGTGGAACATAAATTAGATATTCTGAACCGTTTTTGTCCATAGAAAGGAAGTCAATTCCATTGACTTTCATTGTATGCACAAAAACACTCCTTTTTTTAAAATGTCAAAATACATGTTTGGAACGACATCAGGGTGAGTAAATGATGGCGTGATTTTAAAAAAGCAACCTCATCTGTCTAAAAGACCCTGAAGACATAGAGGAAGTTTGGGAGGTTATAATTATCATTATCATTGTCACATTGGTAGTTTATATGGGTGTATGTAAAAGGTCAGTGTCACCAGCAGGGGGCAGCGTTGCTGGAGCCAGTGTCATATTGACACATAGTGAAACTGCCTGGAAATTTCCAGTACTAATATTTTCACTTCTAAAGGTTGTTTTAGATGTTCGCAATTTGGTTGCAGTACACTGTAATGCAGTATTTAAATACAACGAAAAATGTCTATTGAATCTTTTTATTCTCATTATACATGCACGACAAGACCAGCTATTTAACCCACTAAGAGACTAGTTATTTATATACCATTTAAGCTCATAAACAGCCTCATAAAATTATCACACAATGTTCCCGCTACACTGTGTCAGGAGTTTGTCATGCGTGTGCCACATGTCATGTCATGTTTGTTCCTCATGTGAATTGGGGGAACCATAAAATCAGGCCGGATGTCTGAGTGTGGTAACCACCCCGGATGGTTTGCATTGTGGTGGAGAAAGCGGTTTGAAACACAGATACACACACTGGTCTTGTCTCTTTCTCTCTCTGTCTCGGGGCTCTTGGATCCTCCAGTCTTCACGTGGCAGCCTCCGCCGCTTCAGTGTGGCTTGGCCACATGCAACAAGCTCTTCGTCCAGCACTGATGAGGGCTTTCCTCATTCAGAAAGCTTGGAAAACCTACACCGACGGCCGTGCAGGCCAAACCCTGAGATTTCACAATTAATCTTCATTGTTTAGTCTATTCAAAGCACAGATTTTAAGTTAAAACCGAAAAGTTTGTATTAAAGCAATTTAATTTAATTGTGTGAAAGGAAAGTTAACTACAGACTTACAGAACTCATGCAAGTGCTGCACTGTAGGCCTCAATACAACTCAATGGTTCTTCCAAAAAAAAAAAATCCCAGTGTTTTCATGAATCCATCCAAAACTGTTAGAGTAACAGTATTGTGCCAGGTCCTCAGAAATGTAACTAGCTAACCTAACAACAGCAAAAAAAAAATTGCTATGCCAAACTGAAAAACGTAGCTAGGAAGTAGCCACATTCATGCTACATTTAACCTAATTAATACATTTTAACTTTACAATAAGGTCTCATTTGTTTGCATTAGTTAATATAACATGAACATTGTATAGACTATGTTAACAGTTAAGGTGCTGTGAACTAATACGAACAATAAACAATCCTATTTTTATTAACTAACATTAACAAAGACTAATAAATGTTATAAAAATATTGTTTGTTGTTAATGTTATCAAATTTAATGCATTAACTAATGTTATGGGATAGCTCACCTGAAAATTGAAAAATGGTGTCAAAATAATTTACTCACCCTCATGTCACTCCAAACCCATAAGACTTTGTTTATTTTCGAAACACAATATAAAACATTTTTCATGAAACCTGAACCATTTCTGTCCCTCTATTGAAAGCCCAGGTAACCAAAACTTCCGAAAAGGTAAAAAAGGTCATAAAGGCATCGTAATAATGAATCCATATGGCACGATTGCTTAATATGATTTCCAGATTTAATTTAGGCTTTTATTTACCTCTAAACAATGCTCGACACTCACACATAGAGCACATCACATATGGTAAACAATGAGGCTCAAACCTTCTCAGGTTTCATTCAAATATTTTATTTTGTGTTTCAAATATTAACCATAATCTTGGTTTTAGAACACTGGTTACATTTACTGAGCCATACATTGGATTCAATGAAAAAATTCTAAAGATTCAGGCAATGCCCGTTGACATCTGGAACTTCATTCCTGACATATTGTAAGGTAAAATGTAATGCTCCAGCATCGGCTCAATGACTTAAAAACTAGCGATGCTACCACCCAACTACTGAGAAATGTTGCTTCAGTATTTCTAACTATGCTCCTGCGTAACAGTCACGTATCTGAAGGATGTCAGTTAGATCTTTCCTCTTCTCACCCTCTCTGGGTCTTGACTAGCGTGTCACATCTGTGCAGGTCGCAGGGCGGGTCGATTATCAGCCCAGACAGTGATCTGCTGCAGGACTCTGCTCTCTCTCTGATTACACTGGCTGCACATTGCAACCGACATTCTATCTGATTTAGTAGAAACAGGCCCCCTCTGATCCCCCTGCTCCGTTCTGTGTATAAACGACCGTATAAACCGTAATCAACGTATAACAGCAATGCACCTCAAAATAAAGGAAAAGTCATGCATGGCATTATAATGTGGAGAACATTTGACACAAACATCCAGACAATGTCCATTGTAAATTCATGTATACATCAGAACAAAATATGACATGCACTATAAAATCAAATATATACAGTATGTGGGAAGAATATGTCTATTATTTGTATATTGAATATGATACTGTCCCATTTAACTGGAGACAGAGCAAAGTGTGTACGACAGGAAGAGCACGCTGCACAGAGATTACAACAGTGACGTAGCGCAGCTGTCCTCACATGCCCTCTCTTCAGTAGAGGCCACCTCTGCCCCTCTAGCAAACTCACTTTCCCTTGCTCTCCCTCCCATCGATTTTACCTCACTCCTTTTCTTGTTTTTTATGATATGCTTTCTGCTACAATGCTGCAATGTGGCAAATATTAACATTAACCTCAAGCCATCTGGACTACTCATTATAAAAGAGCAATATCTGCTTTTCACCCCCTCCCTCACTCTTTTACTTTTTTTTTTTACATTTTCCCTCAAAGCCACATTAACCCACTTCAGCAGTTTCCTGAATTTTGTCCAAGTGAACGCTGCAGTTGATGAAAAGGATTATATATCATGTAGTGCTTTAAAGCTAAATACCATTAATGGTGACCATCAAAGGTGGACAACACTGTTGTATTTTCTGACGAAACATCTTACAATATGTACACAGTTTTTAACATTTGTAAATTGTTTACACATTCAAACATTTAGCCAACTAATAATTTAGTTAATGATGAGCTCATGGAACCGAGATACGAACAATTAATGAGAATCTCCAGTGTTTGGAAAGCTGCTCAAAACAATGTAGCTAGCAAAGCTGTCAACAAATATACAGGGAAAAACTGCTAAGCTAAACTGAAAAGTAGCTAGGAAGAAGATAATTAGACTACAAGCTATATTTAATTTGATTTAATATTGTTTTAATAGAGTAATATGAATACATTAAGTATTTTCATTTGGACGAATAGCCCCAAACTTTCACCACTGGTTGGTCAGGATGTTAAGAATTAGACCTAATTAGCTAAATTAGCTAACAAGATGCTTTGACATTGCAACAGAGCCACAATGTTAAGGGGAAATCAACCTACAATTGGCTTATTTACACTACCATTCACTACCGTTTAAAAGTCTGTATGATTTTTTGGTAACACTTTATTTTAAGGTCCAATTCTCACTATTAAGTAGTTGCTTATTAGCATGCATATCCATATTAGCTGTTTATTAGTACTTATATAGGTACATATTAATGCCTTATTCTGTATGACCATGTTCTAGACCCCTTAACCCGACCCAGTACCAGCAAATTGTATTGAGTTTATTGAGGGAAAACTCCTAGTTAATTGTGAATATGTATTCCCTAATCTAAAGTGTTAGCGATATTTTTATATACTGATTCATGATTCAAAGATTCATGGTTTCTACAAAAATATTAAGCAGCACAACTGATAATAACAACATTGCTAATGATAATAAATGTTTCTTGAGCAGCAAATCAGTATTTTAGAATGATTTCTGAAGGAACATGTAACACTGAAGACTGGAGTAATGACTGAAAATTCAGCTTTGACATCCAGGTATAAATTACATTTTAAAATACATCAAAACAGAAAAGTCTATTTTCAATTTTAATAATATTACTGCTTTACTGAACTTTTGATCAATAAATGTAGCCTTGGTGAGAATTCTTTCAAAAAGCATTTAAAAGAATCTTAGCAACCCCAAACTTTTGAAAGGTAGTGCATCTCTCTGAATATTAAGCTTTAGGACAAAGTCTTTTTAATACTGAAGAAATGACATGCTTTAAAACCTGTCTACATAAGCACTAGTGCACAATCTATAGTTTATTGCATACAATAAAGAGAATATAAGTCAAACCCAAACTCTGTAAACGCCACTGTCAAGCCATGATTGGGTCACAGCTAACAACAAAACCAGATTGTGATTTAAAGCAAGCCACAAATGTCACCATTAACTGCGGCTTTAAGTAAATCAAGCCAGTTTTTGTCTGTGGAACATTTCAGCCAAATTTCCATTTATCAGTGTGGCCTCCATCAATCGTAAAGTAAAACGCAGTGGAGACAGACATGAAAGCAGAGCCCCTACAGGGCCGAGGAGCCGGTCCTACTGAGTGCTGCAGGGACCCGGGCTGCTGAGTTATAAATAGCATGGAAAACCCTGATCAATATTAGAAAGACAGACAGAAAGAGTCAGCCAAGAAACTCAATCTCCAGCCTCACACAAGCAAGCGTCTGGCCCTGAGTGCCAGAAGGTAGTCTTGGCTATTGCAAATACATATGCTTGCACAAACAATTGCCCACAAATACACACAGAAATTGGGTTGTGATCTGCATCGGCTGTTAGTCTCGGTCTAGCAGAGGTTCATTGTGGCTTCACTTCAGTAAAGTTTCATGCACACAAAGGATCAATCTTAAAGACCCCATGAAATGGCTTGACAAGTGCATTTTTCTTTCCCTTTATTGACATTTTCATCAAAACAGGAAGCTGCCAACATATCAAGGGAGGGAGATTCTCATAATACAGAGGAACTGATTGGACAAAAATGTGTATATGCCTCCTGAGAACAGTATGAGCAACAACTCATTAATAGGTCATTAAAAATTTTGAACCAGAAGTGCACATTTTAAAAGTGCATTTAAATTGTATTTTATTTTAAAATGTAATTTAAAATGTTAACCAGTCACACTTAATTTAGTCAAATTTAGGAGTACATTAGGAAACTAATGTACTTTTTATTATAATTAATTTGGTCTTTAAGTAGAGTTGTACCAGAATTTTGACTGCTGTAAATTTTCTGATGACAACACCATTAAACATTATTTAACATATAAGAGAATATTGTGAAAATATTACCTGAAAATATAAACAGAAACTTTTTTTTTTTACTGGAAACAAAAACAAAAAAGCAGCATGCATGTAAAATGATCAAAGTATAATCATATTTATTGTAATCCAAATACTTCTATACGGTGTATAATTGTGTTTGCATTTCCCAAGATTTTCTTCTTGCAGTGGCTGATTAAGAAAGAATTTTTCCCATTTTCAAACAGATAACACACATTCACTTGTCGGTCCCATGAACTAGTACAGTGAGACCACAGAGTCACAACACTCACATTTTTGTGGAAAATCAACCCACAAATGTCTTAGTGTTGTTTTGACATGACATAGAAAATTAAAATGGAATGCTTTGGCATTAAGATAAAGGTTTGATAACACAGGTTCAGACTTTAAATTAAAGACGTTTCCCTATGGTTCATAATAATAAAGGACATTTAACATGCAAAATCTGTTCATACAGTCTATCCTTTGCATTAAGTATACAGTCTTCAAATTGCTGCAGACAATAAAAAGAATATAACTCAAATTCCTACTCATATAGTCAAGTTTCCTCTGAGCGGTTATCTATCTAGCATGCCGTTTCAGAGTAATTTATGGGGCAGAAATACCCAGAACAGGCTGAGGGGCTGAGCGAAGCTTTGCGGGTGGGGGGTGGGGGGTGTCACGGAGGAGCGCAGCTGTGTAACTCAAACCTCCGAAACAGCTGGTGCCAGCATTTTCTCTCTCTATCTAATCCCCCAGCATGCCATTTTATTCCAAATAAACAGCCGTAGAAAATGTTCCATATTTTCAGGGTGGGCTTAAGCATCCAAGCATAGTTAGGCATAGTTTTTCCTGCCCTCAATCACTTTAATAAGGAATGGGACTGAGACTGAAAGTGAGAGAGAGAGAGGAAGAGAAAGAGTGGAAAGAGTGACCCTCTCTTTCCAGGCCAATGGTTTTGGGTCTCTTGGCTGATCCCTATAAAACGTGATCTGGATTATATAAAGAAACGTTAAATTGCTCCCTCGAATCATTGTGTAAATGGGACCCTCGCGGTAGAAACACCCCCCACAATTAAGCAAATTTTACCTCAGGCATGCTATAAAACGCAGGAGAGGTGAAATATGTATTTGTGCCTTTAAATCCAAGACAATATGTTTCCCGAATTCTTAAATATCACTGACTGTGCCAATGTCAACAAAGAGCTTTTTATATTCTCCCCTAATATAATATGTCTGTTCTTGCTTAAGACAATTTAAATGCAGCCTGTCAATTAAATCAGCTTTAAAAGTTTGAAGGCACCTTCCCACACACACCTGTTGTTTTCTCTTTTCTAATGTAAGAAATGAAAGAGAAAGACAGAGACACAGATAGATAGATAGATAGATAGATAGATAGATAGATGTTCACAGCCAAACTTGTTATATAGTTAAATATAACTAGTTATAGATAGACTGACAGCGGACGGAGAGACAGACAGACAGATGGACGGATAGTTATATAGACAGCAGGGTTGGGCCGATAGACGATGCCATCGTCCATCGCAGATGGCTGATAGACATTACGATGTTAAGCCAGCATCGTGACCACCCCCCCCATACCCCACCGCAATCCGCCGCATCCCAATTGATAGTTCACTTTGTTCACATACCTTTGTTTTATTCTTCTGAGAGGTGATCTAAATATTTGCGGCTGTGAAACAGAAGGAAAATTTACAGGCTTGTCCTGCAGTTCTATGGATGTTTTGCCCTCCAGGTCTTCGAGTTGGTCACGTGACTGAAAGCTATGAATACCGTGTTCGGAAAGAAAATGACGTGTAGGCGGAACCCCTAAAGGGAATAAATACGAGATGGGAGGAAAATATATATTTCAATATTTTCTCTCTCAGTTATATCATTGGGCAATTATACTGTATATAAATTATGGGCATCAGGGAGCCGCTATTATGCCTGGCATTGAAACTGCTTTTGAATGCACAATCGCTTTTTAGTTTCACTTTCACTTTCGAGATTCGCGATCGCACGTACTCTGTTAGCGGCAATACTTACCACACATTTTGCAAATCATTCGCCATCATCCTCAGTCATCTCTCCTTACTCTGTTTATGTGGTTAGTGAAATTTTATGTAGCTACTGTAATTTAACAGGCAAACGTTAGCAATCGTTATTTGTTTTCTCTGCCTTTCTGAATATGGATTCACGCTTCGGGCACACCCTCTAACTCCCCCCTGCCCCCCAATGTCATCGTCCATCACGATGTTTCACTGTAGACATCGTCCGATGCCAATTTTGTAGACATCGCCCAACCCTAATAGACAGACAGACAGACAGTTATATAGATAGACAGACAGACAGACAGCTAGAGAGACAGACAGACAGACAGACAGACAAATAGATGGATGATAGATAGATAGATTCAATTGCTTCTGTTCCTAGCTTATTTTGATGTTGTGATTATCTATGGTCTGCGGGAAGGATTTCTATTAGGATCTTGTGTCTATTTGTGATGGTTCAGCTCAGTGTACCATACAATAGGCCTACGGTGTGTGAAAAACGATTGTTTTGGTCCATGGTGTCGCACACAAAACCTCCATTCACTAGCACAGAACGACTGGGGGTTTCCCTCTCTGCTCGTAAATATAGATGCAATTAAAGCTGACAAAGATGTAGACTGTAGAGTGGGGCAGATATAGAGCAGTGTTAATGAACAGCAGGATGAAAGCCCATGCGCGCTTGCGAGCGTATGGCACACCAGCCTGCGCGCTTGTAATTGTTCTTCGAATTCAGACAGCTGCTTCTCTCTCTCTTTACGACAGCTGTAGCCAAGCTGAGTGGAGGTTTTAATCAAAACGAAATGAATTAGCCAAGTGTGGCATGGTGAGACAGTTGAGTAAACCTAAACAACCATATAATTTCCTTGTTTCATCCTCCGGGCCGCATGCCAATCATGCCATTGGTGCCGCTGTCATTGTTCAGTGCCACCAGTGATGCTGTCTGCTGATGCCAGGACTGGCAGCGCCCCATGCAGCCCGCGGGCAGCTATCTGTGGGCAGCGAGCAGAAGGGAAGTGAGAGGACGGAGCGAGGCAATAACACAAGACACAAAGAGACTCTATTGAACATAACCGGCTGCACAGTTTAACTAAATTACCACATAAACTGGACGGTTTTGTGGGACGACGGAAGGTACAAAGAAAAGGGAGATTAAGATAATATCAATAATACAATAAATAATGCAGTGAGTATATGTCTACATAATTGCATTTGGTAGATCTACAAACTTCCTGGCGCTAACAATACTGCAAGTGTGTTTCTAGTGGGCACCTGCTAGCATTAGTCCCTCGTTATGGCCCAGAGCAGATGGACTGCCAACAGCACTTATGTCCCATGTATAGAGTGTCTGAAACCAGGGCTTTGACCTCCTTAAAACAGCCTGTTTATGTGTGTGTGTATAGAATAACAGCATGCAGAGCATCTGCTGAGCAGCGCAGCTCTTATGACGTGATTTGTAAAGGGTTAAATGAAAAAAACAAAAGATTCATGTGAGAGTATTCAATTACAAATGTGCAGAGAAACTATTAAACAACACATGCCTCTCTCTCTTTGTATGCGTGTTTTTGAAGATCTACTTGCCTCCGGGGCAGCATCAATCTATGTCTTATTTAGGTTCATTTGTAACGTACTCTATCAAGAAACCTGCTGGATGGGCTCACGCAAACACACACACACACGCAAATGAGTCAGGAGGACACAGTTATAAGTCCTAAGAGCTATTTTGAACTGTTCCCTAGCGTAACATGATAGACTAGCACACCTAAACCAGATCTTTCTACATTGTCTTTGCTGTGTGAGGGAGTGTACTGTTCCAAAACCAAGTGAACTGTGTATGAAAGCAGTATTTTAAGGCAACAAGGGATCTGGAAGATTTTGGAAAAGGTGCAATATTTTTGCAGCTTTTTTCTGTATCGAATGTGCAGACTGACAATAGTCAATTATTCTCAAAATTAAATAAATAAATTAATTAATTAATCAATCATCTGAAGCATCATATGACTCCTCACAAAAATAGAAAAGTGGAAGCTCGAATATAATTCAAACTCATTATTATTCATTAAAAAAGTGGAACATTTGCTAGTGGATGTAAAGTATACAAATAAAATGTAAACATACAGTTTTCTGAGCAACAAATATTATTTATTATATATTCTGACAATTAATATATATTATAATAAAGAAATTGTTTTTAAAAATCACATCTAAATGAAGCTGATAGCCTCATGTAAACTGTGCAATCACTTAGCTGTTTATTTCCATTATGTAAATTTTTTGCCATTAGGTCAATAAATAGTTAATAAATAAATATTAATAAATAGTTAATAAACAAAAGTTAATAAATAAATAGATAATAAAGAAAAATTAAAGTTCATTAAAATAAACTTTTTTGGGGGGTAAAAGGGTCAGAAAAAAACAAAACATATACACATAAACACACACATATATATATATATATTTAAATTCAATAAAGAAATTGTCAATAAATAGTTACAAATAATAATAAAAAAACTCTTGATTTTGAAAGAGTTATTATAGATTATTAAATGAATACTCTTAATTATAGACTATTACATTTAAAATGTGTGTGTCAAGTCTTTGTGTGTTGAGTTGTCGAGTTTTTTGAATGTTTGCTATATTTTGCTATATTTGGAGTTGCTGCCTATGTAGACAGTTACAAATCTGTCCCTTATGAGGCTCCATGAGCTGCATATGTAGCTTATACACTATGTTTTGGCACAGAGCTCAAGTGTGTGTAAGTGTTAGTGTGTGACTTTCTCTAGATGGGGTGATTACTGAGATTAATGACTTTACCCACAATTTCAATGACTTTACCCTTCAATCTCCCCTCCTCTTTCAGCTACACCAATCACCTCCTGACTGACAGCTAGAATGCAGAGTCACAGGACCCAAGGGCACTTCAGGACCTGTCTTCTAGCCCCGCCCCTCTCCACACAGTTTACCCAGCATGCCCCCTGGAGCCATGCCAGCTGCCAGCAGTTCCATTCCACAAACAACTCTCCGTCATTAGAACCCCAAGGATGGCCGTGGCGACCGCAGGCGCTATTAGCGGGAAGGGCAGTTCAGGTTCTAGTATAAGGGTTAGCGTTTAAGCTGCGGGAAGCAGATTGTTTCCAGCGCATGTCATTCCTTTAAAACGCGTTCCAAATGCTACAATAACGAGCTACAATATGGGAGCGTGTTGAAACACCCACACACGGCGCTTGGCGTTGAGTTTTAATGGAGAGCACGATCTTAATGAGGCTTTTCAAAGTAAATACGACACGCTTGAGTGATAGTAGAAATAACGGACCTTGGCGTGACCGCAATGGCTCAGTAACAATATTTTGCCACGTTTACCGGTATTATGTTTGACTCGAGCTCTCTGTATTTATTGCCTCATTTAAAAATCAATATTGACAATGTATCGCCTGGTAGCCCCAAAACACAATGTATGAAAAAGGGTCTTTTGAAAAAACCCATTAGTACAATGGTGTTTGTAAAAAGAAAAGAGAGACGGATGCATAACTAAGGAGGAAAAAAAACTAATTCGAAGACAGGATGTGAAAGAAGGTAGCCAGGATTGGCACGGAAGAAAAAACACACAAGGATGGAAGTTAACAGGGAGAGAAACCAAAATAACACAACGAGGGCAAAGGAAAATATGATCAAAACCCTCCATGTGACCTTAAGTTTCTCACACAGGGCGACTGACCAAAAAACGCTGCCCATGATCTGACCTCAGGGCTGCTTTGACAAGAGTGGCAGCTCCCTATTGAGTGAGGTTAGGATCTCTCAACAGGCCAATCATCACATGGGAGCGAGATAGATAGGTGGAGTGAGGAGATGTCAATCAAAAAGCTTTCTGAGAGAACACCTAGGGTCAGACGCACATAGTACAATCATTTTCCCCTTAAAAGTGTAATAAATACTACTATAAGAAAGGAGAATGTCATACATTTTGAGTACCCAACATGTATGCAGATGTTGCATTAGAAAATCCTGTTTTGAGTATATCAAAATCTTTATTTGTCTGTTAAAATGTTTAATACTTGGAGTACAGTATGTAATAGAAAATAAAATAAAATAATTTTATATTTTTTAAAAAATAAATATTTTGTGAAAAAATGTAATGTTTCACATACAGCAAACTTTAAAAACTAAAAAATATAATGTAAACAATTTAAAAGTGTTTACTGCCACTTCTGATCAATGTAATGCATTCTTACTAATAAATAGAGTATGAATGGTTGTGTAATTGGTTCTTAAGGGCCACTTCACACTGCACCAACAGATGCCAACAAATGGCAACAGACAACATTCATCGGATTTTGTCTGATCAGTGTGTTATCCCTGTCAGTGTCTGTTGGCATTGGTCGGTGTTTGTCTTCGCTGACTGAACATGTTGAATCTGCGTTTGTCAGGTCTTGGAACTTCTGAGAAGTGACGTACTGTACTCGGTCGGGTGTCAGCGTTGGTCTGCGTCTCTCAGTGTGGTGTAAATTGGCCTTAAGTCGATAACTGATTTGACAACAGCAGTGTAGCAAGAGAATATCAGTGAAAAGGGGCTTTCTTACCAGAGGTACCTTTTCATAGTTCCTAGAACTGTTGACGGAAATACCTGCTTTTTGGCGTGTTTGCACCGCAGGAACTAGGAATGGTTTTAGTTCTAGGAACTCCATTTGGGAGAACTAAATTAGCTCCTACTTCAGAGTAGGGTCTAAAACAGTTCTATAGGAACTATCAGTGATGTAAGTGTACGCTGATTTTGAGTGTACGCTGATTGGCCAAACGCATACGAAACACCAGTTACCCGGCATTTTTGAAAAGCCATGTAAAAACATTTACTCCACGAACATGGAAAACAGTGATAGCGGCATTTACCTGTTGTCTGCAGCGTTGTTGTCTTTTCTCAGCCTCGATGATATGTAACACTGCAAGTTGTCACAGGAGATTTAGTCAGATTTTTATGCCTTTTCAATCACGTAAATTGTGCGTTTACATTTAATCTACGTTATCACGAAACTTATGACACACAACAAAAACAGCTCCGATCACAGCATCCTCCATTCACCAGTTGTTGATGTTTGCAAATGCCGCGAATAAAGACGTCACTCTTTTGGCCGCTTCAGATTTCCTGCTGCCGGTGCAAATGCAACCAGGAAAACGGCCTGATGGGGGAAATTGGTTCTCTAGGAACCACCATGCTGGCTAGTTCCTAGAACCACGTGGTGCAAAAGCCCTAAAATGGCTTTGATTTTGGTCTATTCATCACTAGAGGTCGACCGATTCATCGGTTTTGCCGATTAATCGGCACCGATAGTTGATTGGCGGAACTATCCGTTATCGGCAAAAATCAATGCAGATAGTTTTCCGGGTTGCGTCCGTTGCTGGAGTGGCCGAGAAGGGTCCGCTGCCATTATACAGTACGAGAGCGGCCTCTAGATGCGGAAATTACTAACAGCACCTGTTGTTTGTTTTGACACGTGACACTGCGCTGCACAGAGCAGGAAACTTCAAACTCAAAAGAAAATCCTGCCGCGGACTATCGGTATCGGTAAAATCCACTATCGGTCGACCTCTATTTATCACATAAAGAAAACACAGTGAGTAAATGATGACAGAATATTCCTTTTTGATTGAACTATGCCTTAAAGGGATCGTTTACCAAAAATCAAAATTCAGTCATCATTTACTCATTTACATTTACATTTGAACACAAAAGAAGTTATTTTGAAAAATATTACCAAAGAGTTGACGGTAGCCATTGACTTCCATAGCATTTTTTCCATACTATGAAAGTCAAAGGCTACTGTCAACTGTTTGGTTACCAACATTCTTCTTTTTATTTTCTTTTGTGCTCAACAGAAGAAAGAGACTCATACAAGTGAGTAAATTATGATTTTTTTTAGTGAACTATATCTTTAATAATGTCATTAAAGAGTTTTTCAGAGAGTGTTTTTCATCTGCATCAAACACAGCCGGATCTGTATATATTTTACAGTGTGGATTCGTGAGAAGATATCAGAGCAGTTTACTGATGTCAGACGGGAGTTTCACTTTGTGAAAGTTGTTGTGAAAAACTCAGAGCGCAGAGCGAGGTACAGTAAATTAAAACGACAGTTGCGAAACGTCATGCCGACGAACCAGATCGCTCTTGCCCCAGCCAACAGTAAGAAGTGCACTTCGTTCAAGCCCAGTGTTGCAAAATGAGCAAAGGATATGGATTAAGATCTCACAGGATGCTTGCCAAGCATTAGAGGGTGAGGAGGCGGAGCCGCATGCTAGAGTAATTGCATTTGAAGTCCGCAAAGGACGTTAATTAAGTTTGACTTCCTTTAACATATAATGTGGTTTGAACCATGAATCAGGCAATATGGACAGCATCGACTGGAAAGGGCAGCTGATTTTACCGATAAGGTAATGCTAATCAGTAAAGCACGAAGAAAAAGGAGAGCCCTTTTAATATCTGGTTTCAAGGATCTGCAATATCCTGTTGTAAACATTGCCGTTGCAAATGATGTCTAAACTGGAAAATGTGAACGAGACATTGTAAAAGCAGCCCTCATACAGAACATCTGGTCAAAATTCAGGATCTACTCACATTATCATACAAAATGACTGATAATGGAAATGGCAGAAGGGATGAGTTGTGGTGAATATCAGGAATGGGAAGACAAGCAAGGTTGAAGGAGGAGTGATGGTTCCCATCTGTGCGGTGCAGTGAAGTTTGCCATCAAGAGCCCTGCACACGTTAATCAGAGGCTGACAGCAGTGTTTCAGAGGACATACTCAGAATTTCACTGTGTGGAGCAGTGATACACAACTGGTTTTGCTTTAGGATCCAGATTGCAAGTGACCCTACCGAAATCGCTTATTGAAAACCTTCCTTCAAAAATAAACCTTAAAATTCAAAAATGTCATAAAATACAGAAATTAATTTGTATTACCATGCCGCACGTAGGTCCAACAAAAAATTATATATATATATATATATATATATATATGAATGAAACTGAGTTCAGAAAAAACGATGACCAACTATTGCATAAAACCTTGTTTCACCACTAAATGTAGACTAAAGGTGAATGCAGTAAAAATGTCATTAATCGACTACTGAAACACATTTATGAGAGAATCAATACCTAATTCATGCATAAAGTTTGATATGCACAGTCACTGCTTCACACTTGACTCTTCACACACACTTCACTTCAAACGGAGTTTGCTGAAGTTCACAGTCTGACCCACTCAAGAAAGCCTGGACAAGCGATTTCAAATGGGGCTCCCACTCCAAAACAACCACTTATGCATCATTTGGCCGTCAAAGCACTGGGCAATCTCCCTCTCTAACTGTGGGGATTAAAGGCAGCCTCTTAATTGCTTCCTTTGAGGGCAGGGAGGATTAGATCAGAGGCAATGGAGAGGTGATGAGGACCCCGGCGCCTAAACTGGGCCAAGACTACAGTTCTCCCAGGATTCCCCAGTGTAAATCACTGCGCACGAAGCAATCATTAGCATGAGACCCAAAAAGGACTTCTGGGAAAGGATTTCAAAGACTTATGAGGCATCAATGCTGTCGCAGAGCTATTTAAAGAGGCTAAACTTTAAGGGTTGTGTGTTGAGTGACAGTTAGGGGAATCAGGTGTTGCACAGTCCATCTACATATTTAAAATATTTTTTACCAACACTTGCACCAAGAAATGCGTCTAGTGGAGCCTAGTTACACAGGCCTTCCCTAAGATCATCTAGGCCTTCCAACAACCTGATTATGAATATGTCGCGTATAAGTCTTCTATAAGTCTACTAGTTGATGCAAGCAAGCTAAATGGCAAATTAGTAATTAGTACAGTTCACTTCGGCTTATGACAGATGTAAAACCCCACTCATCTTGATCGTAGGTGATACAGTGAAGAAATTAGTACAAATGAATGTTTGTGTGTGCGGTTTGGGTTAGGGGTGGGCTAACAAGCTGTTGTCTCTGCTGCTGCGAAGCAAGGCAGACAAGACATTTTAAAGCCACAACCCACTACATAGACACCATGTGCGCAGAAAGAGATACACAGGCATCAGATGTGACACAACGGCACCCTTCAAAACCAGTCATACACTCAATGAACAACTACATTTGACCTTTCTCTTTCAGTTGGCTCCAGGTAAAGACATTTTATAAATCCCCCTAAAGTGCATATTTGACGTAATATCTGTCAAACACAGTGAACTGATGTGAGTCATGCCTAATGAAACTGAGTTCAGAAAAAACGATGACCAACTATTGCATAAAACCTTGTTTCACCACTAAATGTAGACTAAAGGTGAATGCAGTAAAAATGTCATTAATCGACTACTGAAACACATTTATGAGAGAATCAATACCTAATTCATGCATAAAGTTTGATATGCACAGTCACTGCTTCACACTTGACTCTTCACACACACTTCACTTCAAACGGAGTTTGCTGAAGTTCACAGTCTGACCCACTCAAGAAAGCCTGGACAAGCGATTTCAAATGGGGCTCCCACTCCAAAACAACCACTTATGCATCATTTGGCCGTCAAAGCACTGGGCAATCTCCCTCTCTAACTGTGGGGATTAAAGGCAGCCTCTTAATTGCTTCCTTTGAGGGCAGGGAGGATTAGATCAGAGGCAATGGAGAGGTGATGAGGACCCCGGCGCCTAAACTGGGCCAAGACTACAGTTCTCCCAGGATTCCCCAGTGTAAATCACTGCGCACGAAGCAATCATTAGCATGAGACCCAAAAAGGACTTCTGGGAAAGGATTTCAAAGACTTATGAGGCATCAATGCTGTCGCAGAGCTATTTAAAGAGGCTAAACTTTAAGAGTTATGTGTTGAGTGACAGTTAGGGGAATCAGGTGTTGCACAGACCATCTACATATTTAAAATATTTTTTACCAACACTTGCACCAAGAAATGCGTCTAGTGGAGCCTAGTTACACAGGCCTTCCCTAAGATCATCTAGGCCTTCCAACAACCTGATTATGAATATGTCGCGTATAAGTCTTCTATAAGTCTACTAGTTGATGCAAGCAAGCTAAATGGCAAATTAGTAATTAGTACAGTTCACTTCGGCTTATGACAGATGTAAAACCCCACTCATCTTGATCGTAGGTGATACAGTGAAGAAATTAGTACAAATGAATGTTTGTGTGTGCGGTTTGGGTTAGGGGTGGGCTAACAAGCTGTTGTCTCTGCTGCTGCGAAGCAAGGCAGACAAGACATTTTAAAGCCACAACCCACTACATAGACACCATGTGCGCAGAAAGAGATACACAGGCATCAGATGTGACACAACGGCACCCTTCAAAACCAGTCATACACTCAATGAACAACTACATTTGACCTTTCTCTTTCAGTTGGCTCCAGGTAAAGACATTTTATTAATCCCCCTAAAATGAAGTAAGTGCATATATATGGCGTGTCAATATCTGACAAACACTGTGAACCGATTTGGGTCATTCCTGTTACACAGCACCTTTTGAACTTTATAAGTCTGAAAAAAAAATGCATGTATTGTAATTTAAGGAAGTATTTTTATCAAGTTCAGACATACAGAAATGTACTCTGACCAAGCACCGACACTTTAATTCATTTTAACACGAATTACAACTTGATTAGCCTATTTACTAAATTAGGAGAGGCCTAAAGGTATAAACTGTTAATATTTAATATTTTTTAAATAATGATGGTATCATAATAATTTAAACAATTTCATTAAACAAGATGGAATATTTTAGAGTAAAACAAAATAATTAATAAATTAAATCATAAAATTCATAAAACCCATTGCTAATACTGACATTTGTGGCACCAAAAAATTATGTTTTAAAAGAAGTTGGCTGGCATTATTGCAAACAATGAACAAAATGGAAAGCTAAGATTAATAATAATTACATTAATAAACATTTGCTTATACCAAAATAGTTAATACATAAATACAAATTTAAAAAATACTAAATTACTTAAATTACTATAATTAAATGGCTAAAAAAATCCCTCATGCTTGAATTATTCAACAATAATTAGATAATAATTCAATTATTTAAATTAACCACTACGTTCACTCTACTAATATGATTTGCACCTTTAAAATGTAAAATTTCATCCAATATATTGAAATATGTATGACGGGGTCATTAAAATGTACTGCATAGTAGAAATGCCCCATGTGCATATTCATTTGCATGTATCGTGGCTTTATGCATGTATAATTATGTCTGTGAAAGTGTGTGTGTTCTATCTTGGGCACTGAAATGAGGATAGTATGTGATGCCAAGAGAGGATGTCAGTCTCTGACCTGCGAGGTTCTGGCCTCCCCTCTCCTCTCCTCTCTGTCTTTCATCTGTCACTTCTCTCTTTCAACACTTTGATCTGTTGCTCTCTGTCAAACATCCCTCAGCCTTAAGATCTCATGCCTCCATGGAGCAATACCAAAGCGGCTTCAAAGTCAGACAGCGAGAGAGAGAGAACTATAATATACTCGGTTTCTTTCATCACCTTCCCCTAGCTGAGTAACTGTAAAATGTATAGCATAATTCAGACAGCACAGCTAACTATAGCCACTGCGGGATTGTGTGATATACCGAAGTAGAGCAGATATCAAAAATAAAATTTTGAAAATTTCGCTAACTGATCCAGAAGGCAACATATAACGTTTGGACAGAGTGCCACAAAACATATAAGTTTCATATGTTCACATTTTTAATTTGACTTCATCAGCTGCGTTTCTTTCTCAAATTTTTCTATAAATCAAATCCAGATGGGATGTATACACAATAAACATATGGTATAATATAATATAATATAAATTTTAAAAATGAAATCGATTTTGTTTTCTTTTCTTTAAAAAATAATCCAAATTAGTGACTTTGAATTATTGAATCTGTTGACGGCCATAGTTTTCTTCCATCAGAGGCTGCGTCATGCAGAGGCCGTGCAAATCTCCAAAACAGCAACAGCGAATGACTTCCAAAACCTCAGAGACGTCAGGGGGAAATCAGAGGAAGCCCCTCAAAGGGTAAATGACACGCCGAATCGCCTGACTCATCAATTCAGCTAAAACATGGTAGCCAGAGAGGGAATTTTTCAGGCTGAATAACATGTCTGCAATTGTCTTGTCACAACACACCACATTAAAGCAGAACGCTGCTGTCACAAAGAAAAGCTTCTTGTAAAGTTAAGACACTTGCGTCAGTGTGTGTCGAAGTGCGCATTTTTCAAGTTTCATTTATCGCAAAGGAGTTTCAGTAAAGGCATTTAAACAGCGCTGTCAACGGTAAAGAAAAATGAGAGTGTCACTTCCTGTTCAGGGGGAACGGCTTCCGTTGTCGTCATTTCAGACATCCTTCTGAGTCAAGATGGAAAATGATACCAATTTAATTTCCCATTTGTGGTCACAAACACATTCGTTTAGACATATATGAGAGTACACTAAATCTAGGGGATTCCAACCAAACTTGAAAAAGCTTTAAAATATGTGCGAAAGATGACACTTTGATGTACCTGGTTTCAGTCGAAAATGTCAGTTTCGGTCCCCAAACATTTTTACGGTAGCACTTTGCAATGACTTAAATGAGTAAATTTTTCCATTTTTATTTAAAAATTCCAATTAAAGTTTTATGCATAATAAAAAAATGATAGTTTCCATCACGGATACTAATACTGTTGCATGTGGTATTTTGGCATAAAGAAGTGCACCTTATTCACTGTTGTTCCAGTTTTGCATAAAATGTGTCTTTAGTATTTAAAATAAAAAACAGTTCACTTTATTTTACAAAGTGTGTCTCTGTGTGTGTGTGGTTTTCTACAGACAATGAAATCAAAGAGCTCCAGCATTGTTTTGGACCCCAATCCCACAGTTTTTTTTTATTGGTCAACATGGCAAATTTGTGAAAAACTTGAACCGTTTGCAAAATCTGTGTGAGAAAATCCCTTACGCAAAATTTTGAGCGCATGGATTCCTATTGAAATGACTGGACTCATCTGTGAAAATTTGCTGAAGTGGTGAATGTGATCACACCTTAACATTGTATGATAAGGTTTGATTTGTTAATAATTTCTCAAATTTATACTTAATTCATTAGGTATAGTGAGCTAACAATGAACAAAAAAAATCACATAATTTATTAATGTTTTGTTAATTTATAAATATACAATTGTTCGTTGTTAATTTATACTTTGACAAATAATCAGTGTACATATTAAATTAAATGTGAAGTTGTGAAGTAAAAAGACTGAAATGGTATGGTTTACTCCAACAATCTTCATTTAGTACAAATTTTTGCAGTGTATATCTTGAAATTAGAAACATGCCATATACAGTATATATAAAAATTAACGTTCATGATCTAATGCATTAACAATCTGTGTTCTAACTAGTGGTCGACCGATATGGGTTTTTTGACAGCCGATGCCGATGCCGATATCTTGGAAAGTAGGGTGGCCGATGGCCGATATAATTGTATTTATTTTAATTAATATTTAAGAAATTTGAAATAATTTGAAAATGGATTAAAAAATAAATTTGTAAAATAAACATATTTATACTTTAGATGACAAATATTTTTCACAAATAAATAAATATTTAATAAAAATATAATTAAAAAGGAAGTAAACTGTAACCAACAGAGCACTCAGTATTCTGGGAAGTTTGTGTGTATTGGGAATCATATTTTTTCAAATAAAGCCAAGGTAACACTCATTTTATATACAGCACACAGTGAAAATGACATGAATATGACAGTGGGCAAAAGCATGAAGCGCAGCATAATTTGAAATCACGAATTTAATGTTTAAAGCATTCAATTCACACGGACCGA
>NW_015665129.1:2623605-2649861 GCF_001515625.1 Sinocyclocheilus rhinocerous
TATTACTAATAATATAAAAGCAATCATTATAATACTTTTTGCATAGGCCTACATTTTAATTCCTTTGTTTAACACCTCTATCAGATTATTAGACAGACTTCTATCCGTATTATGACGACGGCGAACAAGAGGGAGAATGTGAGCACTGTGTGTTCAGGCACTGCCGCTCTCAGCGCCGTCAAAATAAAAGTCCAGAGCACTCAGTATTCTGGGAAGTTTGTGTGCATTGGGAATCGTATTTTTTCAAATAAAGCCAAGGTAACACTCATTTTACATACAGCACACAGTGAAAATGACATGAATATGACAGTGGGCAAAAGCATGAAGCGCAGCATAATTTGAAATCACGAATTGAATGTTTAAAGCATTCAATTTGCACGGACCGAAAGTCACGCAGAGAACACGCGATCATGCAGGTCACATGCACACTTCACAAGATCTCACAACTGGATTCGACTAAGTTTGCAAGGTATGTAAAAATTTATGAAAATTCATTAGCCATTCAAAGATTTGTTTAAATGATGTAAATACGTATTTGCTGAATGCTGACGGCAAACGAGAAAGTATTATAAAGTTTGCCTTTCTATTACTAATAATATAAAAGCAATCATTATAATACTTTTTGCATAGGCCTACATTTTAATTCCTTTGTTTAACACCTCTATCAGATTATTAGACAGACTTCTATCCGTATTATGACGACGGCGAACAAGAGGGAGAATGTGAGCACTGTGTGTTCAGGCACTGCCGCTCTCAGCGCCGTCAAAATAAAAGTCAGGCATGCCGTCAAAATAAAAGTCCCACCTCGAACGCATCGGGCAAACAGAAAAACGTATCGGGCGATGCCGATATTTGAAAAATGCCAAGTATCGGCCGATATATCGGCCTTGGTGATATATCGGTCGACCACTAGTTCTAACGATGTCACAAAAGCAAGTTATTTTGGACCCCATTGACTTTCATTATATGTAGGGAAACATTCTTCAGAATATCTTCTGTTGTTGTTCTGCAAAAGAAATACAAGTCATACAAGTTTGAAATGATGTGTGTGAGTAAATAACAGAATTTTCAATTTTGGGTGAACTTTCTTTTTAAAACTCACATTTAGAGCATATAGCCACACTGCAATAACAGTGAATAAAGATGCACTTTTACACGTGCAAAAATGCCGCAACTGTTTATCAAACTCCCCCTCAATGCAAGTCCTGTGACATAGTCATAGTGGTCACTGGCAGCTGTGCTGAGGTTGAGAAATGAAGCTGACACTCTCGTTCACACACAGCCTGGCAGACCAAAGACAGGGTGGGTTATGTCTGTGGAGTTGTCTATCTGCACTGTAACAGCTGGGGCATCTGCATTTCAGAGGAAAAAATTTTTATATGGCTCGAGGACACTGTCGGTCTGTCACGCACAAACTTACTCACTCTACTCAATCTCCCGGAAGGTTCAAACAGATTCCCTGCACTTCTTCATCCGCTCCCTTCACCTATTCTCTGATATAAAGAGCCAGTAATCCAACACTCCCGGCGAGGCCGACCCCCCTGGAACCTCAAACACTTTCTCTCATTCTCTCACACACATACTCCAATTAGTAGTGGTTTAGCAGAATCTGACCGGCAGACAGGGAGTCACAAACAGTGAGTATCATGTAAACGCTTTCCTTTCATTATAAAGCAAACTAAAATGTGTGCCTGCCAGTCACAAATTAATTCCTTTGTTTAACACCTCTATCAGATTATTAGACAGACTTCTATCCGTATTATGACGACGGCGAACAAGAGGGAGAATGTGAGCACTGTGTGTTCAGGCACTGCCGCTCTCAGCGCCGTCAAAATAAAAGTCAGGCATGCCGTCAAAATAAAAGTCCCACCTCGAACGCATCGGGCAAACAGAAAAACGTATCGGGCGATGCCGATATTTGAAAAATGCCAAGTATCGGCCGATATATCGGCCTTGGTGATATATCGGTCGACCACTAGTTCTAACGATGTCACAAAAGCAAGTTATTTTGGACCCCATTGACTTTCATTATATGTAGGGAAACATTCTTCAGAATATCTTCTGTTGTTGTTCTGCAAAAGAAATACAAGTCATACAAGTTTGAAATGATGTGTGTGAGTAAATAACAGAATTTTCAATTTTGGGTGAACTTTCTTTTTAAAACTCACATTTAGAGCATATAGCCACACTGCAATAACAGTGAATAAAGATGCACTTTTACACGTGCAAAAATGCCGCAACTGTTTATCAAACTCCCCCTCAATGCAAGTCCTGTGACATAGTCATAGTGGTCACTGGCAGCTGTGCTGAGGTTGAGAAATGAAGCTGACACTCTCGTTCACACACAGCCTGGCAGACCAAAGACAGGGTGGGTTATGTCTGTGGAGTTGTCTATCTGCACTGTAACAGCTGGGGCATCTGCATTTCAGAGGAAAAAATTTTTATATGGCTCGAGGACACTGTCGGTCTGTCACGCACAAACTTACTCACTCTACTCAATCTCCCGGAAGGTTCAAACAGATTCCCTGCACTTCTTCATCCGCTCCCTTCACCTATTCTCTGATATAAAGAGCCAGTAATCCAACACTCCCGGCGAGGCCGACCCCCCTGGAACCTCAAACACTTTCTCTCATTCTCTCACACACATACTCCAATTAGTAGTGGTTTAGCAGAATCTGACCGGCAGACAGGGAGTCACAAACAGTGAGTATCATGTAAACGCTTTCCTTTCATTATAAAGCAAACTAAAATGTGTGCCCGCCAGTCACAAACACCCTGACAAGTCAAGGACAAGAACGTCACTCTTGCACGCACATGCAAGTCCATGTACATTCATGAATTAATACAGTGGGGGCCGAAAATCTGGAATTTAAAATCCTTGAACGTTCACATAAATATTCACATAAATTGTAAATGGTTGCTATTGAATTAGAAAAATTATTTTAAAAATCTTATACTGAGAATTTTACAATAGATATAAAACAAACAATATTATAAATTAAAATATTTATTTATTTATTTTTTTTTTTTTTTTTTTTTACAATGATGATTGCCCCCAGCATGCCTTTGTCATGCCCTTCGTCTCACCTCCAGTTCCTGCTGTCATATTTGCCGGGCCAGCTGTCTCTGCTCGGGTTCAGGCTTGGTCTTGACCCCAGCCGCTCTGCCCCTGCAATATTTTTTTTTTTTTTTTTTTTTTTTTTTTTTACAATTGTAATAAATGTATAAAGCATTAAAGATTGGTACTGTAATTTTCGGTTGGTCAGTGAGGCAAATTCATGAAAAACCTAAGCCTGTTGTGAAATCCGTGCAGGGAAATCTTTCGTCCTCATGCAAAATTCCCAAATGCATGGATTTCTATTGAAAAGACTGGATTATGCCCAGTAACAGTGACTGCACTTAACACTGTACAATAAGGTTCAAATTGTTAATCATTTAACCAATTTAAACTGAATTTATTAGACATTATATACTAAAAATAAACAAAATTATAGCATTTATAAATTTAATGTTATTTAATAAATAAACCATTGCTCACTATTAATTTATACACTAAAAAAGATTTGGTGCAGAAACAATTTTCACTCAGAAATTGCCAGTAAATTTCACAATTAATTACAAAGAAATAACAAGTAACATTAATTGAATTAAACATGAAATTTGGAAGTACAAAGACCAAAAATTATAAATATGTACAACTTTATACAAAAATGTATTTTTTTACAGTGCACAACTTGAAATGTGTAACATACCTTAGTATACATAAAAATTAACATTAACCTGGAATAATAAATGCTGTGACGTTTATGTCTAACGCATTAACTTAAGTAATTGAACTTTATCATGAAGTGTTTCCTAAAGATGTCCAAAAAACAAAAAAAAAGCAGAGTTTCACATGCACTCAGGGTTGTGAAAACACAAACAGCTGGTAAATTAGGCCTCCATGGCTCAGATAGTTCAGGTGGCCTCTATTAAATTTCCACTAAACAAAAATGCGAAGAGTTCCAGATGGCGGAACAAGGGTGACGTGTAACAGCGGTTTGAGATACAGTAATGCACAAGGGGTTTATCAGGGAGTCACTGTTTAATCAGTGAGGAGCCGTGTCTGGTTATCACCCGCACTCTTCAGGAGGTTACGTAAGGTCATGAGGAGTACCTGCACACTGATAGACTGATGTTAACCATCACATGTAGTTTAATATGGATGCATTGCACAGCTATGTGCACCATAGAAGACACCGTCCTGTCGTATCGACTGGTGCTAATATTTATTAGCTAGAACTAGACTTGTGCCGGTATTCGGTAATGCGATATATCACGGTAATGAATATGCACGATATTGTTATCGTGGGCACTTCTAAATACCGTGAATAATTATATAGAACACAGAGTTACAATATTTTAGTAGACCATTCTCAAAGGATACAACCATATGAGGCCCAATTAAGCAACAAATTGATGAAGGGTTGAAAAGAAAGTCCTAAAATAACATGTAAATCTGCTTGTCCAAGCAAATTACTGTAGATGACTTATCTGGTTCTTACACAGTTATTGCAATTTCTAATACTCATTTTATTTACTTGCCAAACACAAATAGTTCTCATATTTCCGCTTGGTGAGTGTTAATTTTGGGCTCTGATTGAAAATGTACTACTTGGTGGATGTGCAGTTTTCTGGATGGCCTGTCCCCGTTGTGGTCTCAGGGGGCGGTCAGCGTATCTCACGTGGAGTGGAGAACAGTCAGCACTATCAGCTGTATTCTGCCTGGCTGCCCCACACATTGATCTGACAGATTGATTACCATAGAGCTGCAATGCTTCTGACTTTCATCTGTGACCTTCCTCTGCACGCATCTCTTTCTCTCCATAAAATTCACATGTATATATCAATCTTATGAATTTATACATGCTTTGATTTAATCGCATGCGGTTTTATTTTTTTTCTCTTTTGCTCAGCTACAGTGACTCCAATATTTCTGTCTTGCCTTTGTCTTTCTCAACTCTCTTGGTTATCATTTCATTCATTTGATGGAACTATGGAAAACTACAGAAATATACCATGGTAATAGATAATTGCTATGTTCATGTACAGTTCCCTTTCAATCGGTCACTCTCGACGTCACGTCGGATGACCGACGAATTGGGATCTCGCTTAGAGAGACCAATCTACCTTCGTTTAGATCATCAGAAGGCGGATTCATAGATACTAAACATGGTAGGATTACATATAGGTAAGATGACAGGAACGAGTGGTGCTGCATCTGCTGCCTACTTATACTCACGCTGTGATCAGCAGCAGCTGGATGCAATAATCGCATGCCAATGTGCATTGGCTCGTTTAGTTTACACTCGAAGTAGATTGGTCTCTCTAAGCGAGATCCCAATTCGTCGATCATCCGACGTGACGTCTCCGTTCCCTCCTTCAGGGAACGAGGGTTACCATACGTAACCGAGACTTAAAGAAGCTATTTTTTTACAATGCTGGGTAGTAACTGATTACATGTAATCTGGATTACGTAATCAGATTCCAAAAATTCAATACTTGTGATTAGATTAGATTACATTTTAAAGTACTCGTAATCAGACTACAGTTACTTTTTTAATTATTACATTATTAAATATTATTCACACAATAGCAATAAATTATTCATAATTTATTGATTGTCCATAATTCTTCTTTTTCATTAAACTCACAAACACCCTGCAGTTCTTTCACAAACCCCAGTTGGGGAAACCTTGACATAATGTAATGCTTCATGCACTTCATGTTGTTAATAATAATGAATGGAATATACTGTATTATCTTTCTCTTTGTATTTTTATAGCAATATGGTACAAGATCATCCTATTTAAATCAATGTGATAAATGTGCAAATTCAAAAGTAATCTAAAAGTAGCCTGATAATATGACCTAAAATGAGTAATGTAATGGATTACGTTACTATTACTAACTATAATTTTTGTAATGTAATCTAGAATCTCCTGTTCACTTTTTTTTTTTTTAACCATACAAATAAATGTAAAGCATATTTTTATTATTTTTGTTTAAGAATGTATCTCTCTTTAAAAATTGCTAGACATCTTACAGATTATGCAGGGGGTATGAGAAAAAGGTATAAAAGCTGTCATTGGGGAAGTACCTTTTCAAAAGGTAAACCTTTGTCCCTAAAGGGTCCATATTGGTACCTTAAAGGTACATATTATTACCCTAAGCATATATATTAGTACCTAAAAGGTACGAAACTTTAACTTTTAAAAAGGTACCACCCTAGTGACAGATTTTGTACCTTTTTATCTGAGAGTGAAGGATATGTAAACTAATGACTGTACACAACTGTACCATGAACTGTAAACGGTACTGTGTAAAGAACACCATGGCATTATCAGCATAATTTATGAATGGTATATTGCTTTTAATATGAGCTACAATGACATCAAATAGGAGCTTCATGCATCAGAGCAAGTGTTTAGCTTTGCAAAGATAACAGTGTCAAAAGCTGATATCATAGAACTCATTGAGGAATCAAAGCTCCATTATGTTACTGAATATCGACATATTCCAACTCCAAGGATTTCTCCCTTCAGACAGAGAGGCTGCATGTCAGACTCTTTTCGGAAGAGTGCTCTCTCTTAGGAAACACTGCTCAGAAAGCAGCCAGAGGATTGGGCTAGCACTTATTTACTGTAAATAGCAGGTCTTTCACCGAAACACCTAAAGAAACAGTAAAGTGTGAAAAGAAAGTTCTGTGGGGTTGGAACACTTTGATGTTTCTTCATGAGACCCGCAAGCTTCAGCCACAAGCGAACAGGTCTTGTTTTGTGTCAGGAAATCGCACGTTTGACTGTCACTCCTAATGTATAATGATATCTTTGCTATAGCGATCCAAAAATCTGAAAGCACTAGTAAAAATGCTCAACGCTCCGCTTTATTTTTCAAAATAAACTTTTTCAGGAAAGAATATGTAAAAAAAAAAATCTGAATATTTTATTTGGTTTGTACATCTTCTGCTTTATTGACAGCAACACAAGAACTCCACAAAATTAAAAACCTTTTGATCATGTTCTTCAGCATGACTATCTGCCCATCGGCACAAACAAATATTCCTTATTCATTTAGCATATTTTTTTAAATAGTCTGTTTTTTGTTTTGTCTGACCTATGGACTAACTGTATATTTGACATTAACGGTATTGTTATAAGTAACTTACAACAGTAATTATTACTGTAGAGCACAACAAAAAAGTTATTTTCTTAAATAAAACTGTTATAATCCAGCATGTGCTGCTTTGCTTAATAGGTGCTGGCCCTTTAAGAAGATAAGCATACCGAACACCTCCCCCTGTTGGAAGCCGACAGCACTGTGAACTTGACCTGATCTGACCCTCTTTCTCCCACCCCTCCCAAATTTCCGCTGCCAGAGCACTGGAGCACATTCCAGCTCCTCTTTACTGAACATGTGTGTGTGTGCGTCCATGTGCACACGTGTGTGTTTGCTGCATCTTCCTGCTCGGCTGACTTGCAGTGCATTCTCACACGTGAAACAAATGGAAAGAGAGTCTGTGTTTTAGCGCTGCCTCAAACGGCGGGACACTGAGGCCGGGAGAACGAGCCTCGGCCACAGATGCCTCCAGTGCCACCAAACCAGCCGTGTGCTCCGGTTCGGTCAAACCACCATCCTGTTTGTTTTGACAAGCGTAATATTTATTGTCCCAGCAAAAGCTTCAGAGACTGCGAGTTATAAAAAAAGATCAGAGGAGTATTGGGGCACGAGCCAGGTCATGTGACCCCTGCTGGAAACCGATATGGCCCGAAACGGAGAGCTAGATAAATCGTATATCTCTAATGAGGCTCATAGCCTAATCTTTCAGAAATGTAATTAATTTGATCACCTTTCGAGGGAGCCGTTTCACCCCGAGAGACTTGCGGTTGAAGCGTTTGCAAAGCGAATAGCCTGTTGAATGAGAGAAGGAGGGCAGTAAGAGTAATGGCCACTGTTTCTCGATCTGGCCTCCATGCGGGACCCCCGCCCCGCACCACCCAGCTCTTCGCTCCATTAGCAAAGATATCGAAACATAGCTGAAAGTTTCAGTGCACACACACTAACACACAGCTGCTGCTGCAGAAACACAGCCATTCCTGTTCAACTTCACTGAGATGAAGGGAATTTGAGCATGCCTTGCAAGTGAAAGATGGCCCTGTGCCTTTAAGGGCAAATGCTGACTGTATGCCTCTTTCACTCTCGCCTTTCTCTTGGCCACTCCTCCTTTTCCTTTCCTTGCGCTCCCTCTCTTTCTCTCTCTGCGGTGCTGCCGTCAGTAGGAGTGAGGGAGAATGGACGCAGTTCCTTATCGGACTGTTTACAGCAAGGAGTTTGTAGGCTATTAGGCAGGTCAGGTGACATGCGGGCTGCCTGTCTGACCCAGACAACTGAGGGTGAAGGTCGCCTGAGGGGGCGGAGAGACAAAAGGGGTGGAAATAAGAAAGAACGATAGAGTAAGGGAGCGAAAGACAGAGAGAAAAAAGCAGGCTGCAGCTGTGGACTAAAATAATTTTCGAATGCTTGGCCAGCATCTACAGCACTTATGCTGATGTGATATTGTTTTTATACAACAGATGAATAAACATAAAAGTTGGTGAATAAAAGATGAATTAAGTCAAAGAAGTACATTTTGTGTGGAATAGGTCAATTTCCTCCTCCCAGGTCAGTGGTGGGAGAAACATTTCACATATACTAATGTTCAAAAGTCATAGTATAGTAGATTTTTTAAAAGAAATTAATACTTTTATTCAGCAAGGTTGCATTAAATTGTTCAAAAGTAATAATAGGGACATTTAAATTGTTTCAAAGGATTGATATTTCTAATAAATGCATCAAAGAATCAGAAAAAAACTGTATGAAGGCCGCACAACTTCTTCAAGATTGATAATAACAAGAAATGTTTCATATTAAATCAGATTTCTCAAGGATCATGTTACATTGAAATCTAAAGAAATGGCTGCTGAAAATTCAGCTTTGCATCACAGGAATAAATTGCATTTCAAAATCTATTAAAATAGAAAACAGTTATTTTAAATTGTAATAATATTTAATAATATCTCAGTTTTTACTGGATTTTTGATCAATAAATGCAGACTTCTTTTAAAAACATTTTTAAAATCTTACCGACCACAAACTTTTGAGCAGTAGTTTACTCTGGTCTGGAACGCTGCAAACACAGGTGGAGTGACACAAACTGTAAAACGTTTCGGACTGTTTATCAACGCTGCTTGACCAATCAGATTTGAGGACAAATCTAACTCCTCTTTGCAGAGTTTCCATTTACATGTCTGATTGGTGCATACATTTAAGGTGCACATTAGACTCTTCTGTATATGAAGAGATGTAGAGTGCAGTAGAAAAGAGAATAAACAATTCCTACAACACTGAGATTGGGATTTAACTGAATAAAACGTTTGGAGCACATAATGTAGTACAGAGAGATGAACGCTGAGTCACCCTAACTGCTGCTGTTCTGAACACACGCACACACACACACACACACTTCTTCATCCTGTCACATTGACCACTCAACTGAACTTATAAGCAATGCACATCCTTAATATACACACACCATGCTGTCACCAAGACTGAGCATCATAAACTTCTACAGAGTCATATCTGAATTACTGTGAACGAGTAAACGGTATTACAAAGTTATATTGACATCTTCTGTAGCATGTTGTTAATTACCACAGAAAATAATGTTGACTCATACTTTGGTTTTTAAAAACGAACGGAAAATGCACTTACAGTAATACTTATACACCGGAAGCTCAGTGAGAGCTTGTAGTTAAGTTTAAGAGATTCACAGTAAAAACGTTTGTTGTTTAAGTTACTAAATTGTCTGAATCATAATTCCGAGGTCTGACTACTTTTCTACGTGGCTGAACCTAAGGTTACGGTTTATCGGCCGCAATGTTAAGTCCTGTGGGTGGAGTTTGCTTTACGGACAATTACATCACATTCTTTCCATGTTGCTTACTGGTAACCTCATGCTAGAAAATGTGTGTTTTGAATGTTTATTCAAGCTTAAGCGTATACAGTAAATAAATTTTTGTTTGTTTTTACAAACTAAAGGATGAGTCAAAATTATGTTTACTTGTAGCCTAAATTTAAATGTATAATTTATTCCTGTTATTCCAAAGCTGAATTTCCATTACTCCAGTCTTCTTCAGTGTCACATGATTCTTCATAAATCATTCTAAAATGCTGATTCTTTGCTGAAGAAATATTTCTTCTTACTATGAATGTTGAAAACAGCTGTGCTGTTTAATATTTTTGTGAAAACCAAGAAACAGTTTTTTTCAGGATTCTTTGGTGAATATAAAGTTCAAAAGAACAGCATTTATTTGAAATATAATTTTTTTTTTACATTATAGATATTATATACTGTCACTCCGATCAATTTAATGCATCCTTGTGAAATAAAAACGTCCAAAGTAAAGTTAATTACAGAGATGCAAACAGGTAAGGGGAAAAAGGATCGGGGGCATGCTCCACACGGAATTTCTTTTAAAGATATTTGCTTTACATGCTCATTTGTAGTTACTTTAAGCTACAGTTTGCTCTCGCTCTTCACCGTTCCCACATCTCAGACCTCAAATTCATAAAATATTACCCTTTTTAGAGTTTTTGAAGTAAAGAGTAAATAAAATACTATACAAAACTTATTGAAACAACCAGGGGACAGTTGCATAAACTTAACCACCATGTTAAGACTATGTCTTAAGAACTAGTTTGACCAACTAGCAGTTGCCAAGGGGTAATCAGTCTTACTTTTCCACTACAAATAAGACCAATCTGGATTTAAACTGAATTAAAAAAGTTATGACCCGTCTTGAAGAAAAAAATTAGATGACTAACATTTTAAGACTAGTCTAAACAGTTTATGCAACCGACCCCAGTTCTTTATTTACCCATGTAAGACCCCCCTCAAAAAGTGAGTTGTCACTGAAAGGTGAGGAGTTTGCATCTATGTAATTAATCAATTTGTGTTCTTCAAATGCCTGCAAAATGATTATGGTGTCAACTTTTATCAGAAACTAAAGCATAATGTCAAGTTCACGAATGATGAATGCAGGGTTAAATTGTACATCAGCCTAAATGTATTCCAACGGCATTCATAGCTCCATTTATACAACAAACATCCAGTAAATTGAAACCCATCTACCCACCTGTCAGAGCAGACCCACTTATTTTAAATGATTCACAGTGCTGGCTCCGCTTATGTCTTAAACTCTTTCTTCCTGTCTCTCTGGTTAAAACCAACTACACGTTGGTGATTCTGACAGCACGGCTCTGGTTTTAAAAATGTTGACTAGTGCGGTGCCTCACGCTGCATTCTGAGGCCTGCAAGCAAAAGCTGCACACAAAATTTGGCGCCCCTGGTATCAACAGCACAGGATGATGAGTCAACAGCTTTCTCAGAAGAATGAGCCAGAGCATCTTTCTGTGATATACGCCACACGCTAAACTGCCTCTCCACAAGCCTAGGCTTCTCTGTACCTTTGCACAACAAGACTTCCCAGTACTGCCATTACGGTTCAGCAACAGTGCAGTTCCGAGAATCATCCGCTCCCTCCGTACTGAACGGACGAGGATGTGTTCACATGTTAGCGGTCGTGCAAACTCACCTCTCTCCTGCACAAAGTAGGCGAGGTAGAGGTCCAGCTCCTTGACGGACACGCTGATGTGATGAGGCTGGACGCAGAGAATGGGATTGGAGCACTGGCCACCTTTGACCAGCCGCTCCCCATCCGTGCTCTCCAGCGGGATGCCCTTGAACAGAATCACCATCACCAGGTCCAGACGCCAGACTTTATCCGCCTGCCGCAGACAATCGATGCGCCTCATCTTCCCCTTCTGGTCCGGGTTCGAGAGGACGCAACATGGAGGCTTCTTCCCTGTGATGGCCAGCACAAAGTCCTCCCGACACTCAGGCCGGATGTCTTTGCGGAGCTTGGCGAGGAGGCGCGACGCCCACTTCTGTTTGACCTCGGGCTTCTCACCCAAGAGCTCATCCTTGACGGCGCGCTCTTCGTCCTTGGTCATCCGCTTCTCGTGCTTTTTGAAATACTTGCGCTTACGGGCCTGCAGGTTGAACCAGGTGTAGGCGAAGGCACGCACGTGCGGCAGCAGCGCCTCGATGAACGGATGGAATTCATCCTGGGAAAGGAAAAAAAAAAAGACGATATTCATGTGTTTACTCAAAATCTATTTCTGACAACAAAAGCCACGTCTGCAGTTCAATTCGAGTACAAAGGGGAAATGAATCATCCTGGCTCTTTTCTCTATTGACCAAAAGAGAAAACGTAAACTCCAGATTTAATTGTTTCTAAAAAATTAAAAAATTAAAAATAACTATGACATTGAACAGATTTCACAGTTAATTGTGTACAGGGTTTTCTATTGCACCCACAATCCTCCATTGTTTCCATCTTTCACCGAAGCCCCATGTGCAGTCATCATTTATCCAATTATGTTTTGTTGACTATTTTCACTTTCAGTGGTAAGTTTTCAACAACAACAACACACACAGATGTACCTCCCGGGCACGTTGCGAACTGCAGTCCCTTAACCGTTTAGTGCGGCATTCATTTGGTCTGACTAATTACTTCCATATTTGACCATTTCTAAAAGCCTAAACTAGCACCAGACCGTGCTATAATTATTACTAAAACCCCAACCGAACATTAAACATGCGCATCTATCAATTATCATTAACAAGACTCGAAGCTCTGCATGCACCGTCGTGGCCATTTGTGCGTGTGTGTGCATAAAACAGTCATAATGAGAGCGCTGCTTCACAGTTCTGCGATAATCATCAGCCAAAAAAAATCCCCACATGTGAATGAACTTATGTTCAATAGAAGGGTTCTGTGCTTATGGCAAAGTAATGAAACTCAGGCTCAAGCTGAATGATGTCAGCTGTGGCATCAATATAGCATGACATCGTCACCAGCGTGTCACTTTTGCTTAGGCATAATGCAACCGCAGAGAGAGAGAAATGGCCAAGGGCTGCTTGGTCACAGTAATTCAAACAGAGAGAAATAAGGAAAATAAGACAGAGAAAACACAGAGTGCTCCCCGGTCTGGTTGTGCTGCGAGCAGTGAGCAGGTTTTAAAGGAACATAATGAGACATGACTTCGGCACACTGTGGATCTCATGCGATAATCATCCAGTTCTGCAGCTCACGGCAGTGAAAGCTCTTACACTCTCACAGCTGCTCCACAGAAACCATCTCCTGAAACACCAGAAACTTTACTGTCTTCTAACCTAAAACAAGCCTCACTAGACTGCTTAACACCTTCCTCAAAACACTACCCTCAAGACCTCAATTGATGGGTTGAGAGCCAAAATTGAGCCTTAGGTGAAAAACAATGCAGAATGCAAACAATAAATGCAACTAATCATGCCGTTTTGAAAGAAATGCAAAATACATGGTATTTTGAAAGAAATGCAAAATACATGGTATTTTGGCCACAAATCCATCTGAACAACTCTACGCAAGATATACAAGACCCAACACTATTACGACATCATTTACTTTGCCAGTGCATTGGTGTTGATGAAAAGAACAGAAATCAACAAAAGGAAGAAAAAAGTCCCAAACATACTTGAATTCGATAACAAATGCTAAAGTGCAGAAACCATATTTGTGTAAGCACTTTCCTGACATGGGAAACACAAAAACTGACTGACTGCCCTGTCCTTGTGCTGCTTCAGAGCTTTATTGAAAAGATTATAAAACCTCCTCTAAGAGTGGACGTTCTCGCTGAAATGTCCTGAAAAAGAAAATCAGATTTAACATATTTTTTGAACCCAATAGCAACAGCAGAGCATAATATGTTTTTATTTCCAGCTATTTAAACGTTTGTACTGGGAGAAGCTGAATGCAGACAGAGTGCAGTAATTGGGAGGCTGAGAGACTCACTGAGTGTACACACTCACATCTGTAATCAGTCGACTCCGACGGAGCTGATACAGTTACTGAGTAAACTTTCCAAAGATTTACAGAAAAAGAAAAAAAGAAAGAAAAAAAAGAATGAATATGGAAAATCGAGGCTGACAAAAACCAGAAAACCAAGCTGCACAAACAGACACAAGATATGATGTCCAAAAAAACTGCTAAACCCTCATCAGGTTCAATTACATGTGTTTGGAAAACGGTAAGGTCGTTTCATTTAGCTATGTTAATGTCCAAAATAGCTTGCCCCAAAATAGTTTCCCAAACTAAATTTGGGTTCATTGAACAAATATTCCGACGGACATTCTGGCTTGAGAACTTAGAAGAGTCTGGACACAATTTTCACCCACTGACAGCACAAATTTCCAGGAAGGAAACGCCAGGAGGAAATAGTGATTTCAGGAATAGAGGGGGATTAGAGACGGGCCTGTTTCCTTGCAGACGTGTGTGGACGTATTTTCTTCTCTTTAGAGCTCCTTTCACTGCTCTAGCTTCAGCACTAGCAAATACACCAACCACTCGGGCAAAAATAAACATTTGTTGGGCATTTTCTCCTTTTTCCGTGGCCTTGGAAAAAGCTCAGAGGCAGGTCAAATGAGGCCCAAACCAGGCAAAGACACACAAAACTGGGCAACTGTGTAATTTCTGCATCACTAGTGGTACCAAAAAGAACTGCAACAGAACAAAATTTTTTAAACGGGTTTCCTGAACATGGCCAAAATCATATATCACATTATGAGTTGGTAGAATCATGCACGATTCATGGATATGGAGAACTCTGCAATGTAATTCAATGCAATGCAATGCAATGCAATGAAATGAAAATGAAAATGAAAATGAAAATAAATAAATAAAATGTGCACCAAAACTGCAGAAATTGAAGACGCACACCAAAAGATATCGTTAAGTGTAGGATCAGTACAAAAACATCTTTGCATTGTGTTACAAATAAATTAAACAATTAAAAAAAATGTTAAAACTAAATTCTGATTGAATTGGTCACAAAGTCACTGTAAAATAGACAGCATATAAACATCTTTCAACATATTTTTTATTAATGTGACAAGTTGTAAATGAATAGTTCTATAGATAATTGTTAAATTTTTTTTAAAATATAAATAATTTAACAACGTTGTTTGCACTGCGCTCTTGCGTTACTTGATCTTTTTATTTTGGTGCATCAATCTGTTGAGTTACTTAGTATAGGAAATTATGATCCGCACTCACGAGAACAATCTTCTTTTTTCTTTTCTTTTACATTCATTACTGATGGGAAAAGACACAAACGTTTCGGCTCAAAGCCTTCCTCAGTGTGTAAAGCAATTCAATCCCTCCACCCACTTTTCAAATCACTAATTATATTGACGTCAACATTAATTAGCCAATGTTCAATTACCACAATCATTAAATCATTTCCACTTAAACCCTGGACAATTTACATATATATATCCAACACAACACGTCACATCCACTAGTACACCTCACAATATACCCGTGACTAAAACAATAGTTATTTAGGATCACATATTTATCACTATTATACAAACCTATAGTTTATCCTATCAATCATCAATATCTACTCCACCAATTAACTTTAAATTGTATAACAATGGAAAATTCAATAATTAAGAACATCAGAAATACATCGTCATAAACAATCATTGTTTTTCACACTGTAAATACTCAATTTATTATATAAAATATTAAAAATGAATAAGTTCAACCATAGTTCATTAAAGAAAGACAGAAAGATCTAATTCCTCATTCATACCATTTGGGTTCAGTGATTTAAGTTTATGAATCCAAAATGCTTCTCGTTTCAATAGTTCTTTATTTATATTACCTCCTCTACGTGACCCAAAAACTTCCTCCATTCCTATACATTCCAATTGCTTGATATCATGTCCCAATTCGTTAAAATGTCTCGCAACTGGAGAGGTTATGTCTTGTCGTCGTATACTAGATTTATGTTCATTAATTCTTAATTTCAACTGACGCAAAGATTTTCCTATATATATCTTTTGACAGGGACATTTTAACATATAGATCACATTACGAGTTGAACAGGTAATACAAGATGTGATTTTAAAACATTTCCGTGTTACTGGACATATAAACTCTTTACACTTGACCAAATTTTTGCAAGCGGCACAGTTTCTACACGGGAAACAGCCTTGTATATAAGCAGACTTTTTCCTCCTTACTACATCCGAGTTTACCATCATATCTGATAGATTTCGTGATCTTTTAAAAGTGAATAATGGGCGATATTGAAATTTCTCATTTAGAGATTCATCAGATGATAATATGTACCAATATTTATGAATGATTGATTTTATTATATTACTATGCCCATTGTATGTCAGGGAACAATTTACTGAAAATGTTCGTTGTTTTTTAATGGGCTTATCTATTTTCAAAAGATCATGTCTATTCAATTTATTAACCTTATCTAATGCATTATTTAACCAGCTTTGTGGATACCCTTTAGAACGAAATCGTTGAAATAGCAATTTTACTTGTTCATCAAATTCATGTGTTGTACTACAATTACGTTTTAATCTATGCAATTGACTAATCGGTAAACTACGTTTTAAAGGAGCTGGATGATAACTGTCAACGGATAATATTGTGTTTTTATCCGTTGATTTTCGAAATACCGTTGTATGTAATGACTCATTGATCTTGGTTACTTTAACATCTAAAAAACTGATCGTATCACAACTTTTTTCCATTGTAAATTTGATTGATGGAATTTTCGAATTAATGAAAGACACAAATAATTCTAATTCCTGTTCAGAACCTGACCAAATCATAAAACAGTCATCTATATATCGCATCCAAACCTTAATATTTGGCTGAAATGGATTGTTATTATAGACATGATCTTGTTCAAATTTACCCATAAATAAATTCACATGATTTGGTGCTATTGGAGTGCCCATTGCTGTACCTTGTACTTGCAAATAGAAATCTCGCTCAAATAAAAAATAGTTCTTGGTTAAAACTAATGTTGTAAGGTCCACTATATATTGTGATGGTACTCTGCTGTCATCATCTTTACAGTAAAATTTTAGTGCATCCAAGCCTACTTCATGAGGTATATTAGTGTAAAGTGAAGTGACATCAAGTGTTACAAGCCAATCCGTCATACTTATGCAAGGAATTTGATTCAATTTATTCAAAAAATCAGTGGTGTCTTTTAAATAGGATGGCAGTTTTTTCACTATCGGTTGAATCAAAGAATCAAGAAATTTAGATAAGGTTTCTGTCAATGACCCATTCCCTGAGACAATTGGTCGCATTGGAGGATCTTCTAACGATTTATGAATTTTAGGTAAAGTGTATAACACCGGAATCCTAGGATATTCATTTTTTAAATATTTTAATTCTTGTTCATTAATCCATTTCCTGTCTAATCCTATTTGTAAAACTTGGTCAATTTGTTTTTTTATAGGACTCAGTCGGGTTAAATACAAGTTTCTTATAAAATGTCTCATCATGTAACATCCCTTTTATTTTCTCAACGTATGTATTAGTATTCATAACCACAATCCCTCCACCTTTATCTGCTCGTTGAATAGTCAATGTCGGATCATTTATTAATGCTGATAAAGCTTCTCTTTGCACTCTTGTTAAATTCCTTTTCTTGTAAAAAAGAAGATTGTTCTCGTGAGTGCGGATCATAATTTCCTATACTAAGTAACTCAACAGATTGACGCACCAAAATAAAAAGATCAAGTAACGCAAGAGCGCAGTGCAAACGACGTTGTTAAATTGTATTGTAATTAAGCATCTGCTGCCAGCGCCTAACAAGATGTCCTTCGACGAAATTAGTAAAATGACTGAAGAAAAAGCTTCGACATTCACATTCACCATGGGAGACGTGGAAAAGATTTTACTCCCGGGCCAAATACTCACGTCCTCAATTTCTACAAAAGAAACGATAGAACAAATGGAACAAAGGCTGTTGGCACTTCAACAAAAAGGCATTCGAATGGAACTACATGCCCAAACATTGAGTGAGTATTACAGAAATGGTCGGATACCACGGGGATTGCGAATCCAAAAAGAACCGACGATTGGACGAGATGATTCTGAATTCTGCAAAAAGTGGTGTGAGATTCTCAACCATTGTTCGATGAATCTAATGCTTTTGATCATTGAGTTCACTAAGAAAGAAACAAAGTCATCATCTGAAAAAATTGAAAATTATAAGACTGAAATGAATCACAAATATGATAAGAAACAACTAACTATTGTTTTAGTCACGGGTATATTGTGAGGGGTATTAGTGGATGTGACGTTTTGTGTTGGATATATATATGTAAATTGTCCAGAATTAAATGGAAATGATTTAATGATTGTAGTAATTGAACATTGGCTAATGAATTATGACGTCAATATAATTAGTGATTTGAAAAGTGGGTGGAGGATTGAATTGCTTTACACACTGAGGAAGGCTTTGAGCCGAAACATTTGTGTCTTTTCCCATCAGTAATGAATGTAAAAGAAAAGTAAAAAGAAGATTGTTCTCGTGAGTGTGGATCATAATTTCCTATACTAAATATAAATAATTTAAATAATAATTTTCAAATAAACAAGCCACAACACAGCAACCTCTTAATAACAAGTTGTTCCTTGACTTTTTTGAAACAGCTAGTAATTTTGTAAATTCAAATGGTCGTGCCTATAAACACATCTACTGCAATATAAACACTAGAACAAAAATTCTCCTGGCTGACACACATTGTCACATTGTTCTCCTGGCTGACACATTGTGAATATATACACCGTCATACCTCCAAGCCCTATATGACAATGAACGGAAAAGAAAAACTTGAACCTGTGTCACCCACATAAGCAGCACTCCAACTCAACGCGTCAGATGGCACTAGGCCACAACTCCAACTTAGCAATATATATTTTTAAACCCTGTGCCTTACTGTTACAGTATTTACAACACCAACATGAAGACGATCAGTGGAAAACTGAGAAGCATATTGCATTTCTCTCTTTCCATCCTTCTCTCTCTCTCCAGCCTACTCGGTCTTTTTCCATATTAGGCCTGGACGCGCTCCAACGGAATGCTCTGTTTTTACTACAATCAGTCTGAGAAGAGCGCTTTGACTGCATTTCGTGTGCACATTAAGGATGAGAATGTTATTGATAAACATGGCTGATGAATGGCTTCATTATGGCAGATGAACTGAGCATCTTTGATCTGACAGAGGCTGATAGCACGGAGGCTGTGATAGCATGAGGGAAAACGGTGACCACTGGAGTGTCCTGAAAAAGCCAGGCCTACCAGCTCTGCTGCTCTCGCTCTGTCAGCTGCACACACACACACACACACACAGCTGTATTTATGCAGTAATTGAATCATTTTGTTATTGCGGCGCTCAGGGAAATGTGTTTTTATTCCTGTCCGTTGCTCGGATACCATCTTTATTATGTCTTAAACAGAGAATGTGACTTTTTTTTCGTTTGCGCAAATCTTTTTCCAAGTAGAGACCGAGAGAGAGAGAAAGCGAGCGGGAATGAAGGAGGGAGTGAGCAGTCCAAAAGATGACAAAATAGGGGTGTTGTGGTCACACACACCCACACAAAGTGTTGCTATGGTGACCCTGCGTGTCACAAGCATGTGTCCCGGGGCTGAGCTTTTCCCAGACAGTTTTCCCAAAATTACGTGGTCAGGAAAATTGAAGATTGATTCCGATGCTGAAGAATTAGAAGATTTTCCAAGACTCATCATTAGCTATAAAAATAACTGGCGGCTTTTAAAACTACTATTTTAGTAAAACCATATGGAGTGATCAAATAATAACCCTGCTGTTTTCATGCTTTGCTATGATTCACCTTTCACCTTGTGTAGAACGAAGTGTGCCAAGGGAAAGAAAATGCCAGTGAGCCTTGAATTTTTGTAACACTGTAATTTACCCAGAATGCCCTCTGAGCATTAACAGCAGACATCCCCCCCCCCTTCCTGCACTGTTGCACTGCTGTTGCCAAAAGCACTTTCTTACTCTTTCTACTGACTGGCTGAGAAGTGGATCGTCTAGGATCTGGGTAATGGATTCAACTTCGACATTCTTTCAAAGCCAACGTACCAAAACAGGGAAGAGTAGGCATGCTTCTGTTTGGGACACGTTCAGAATCAGGCATTCTGGGTAATGTATTGTCCTGCTTTCTGTCTATACTTTGCTATAAAAGTTTTATTTACACCAATAAAATATGCACTAAAAATACCACCAAGCAAATATATCTAAAAACTGTGGACCTGAACAAAGTGTCATTTAAAATCTAAGTGGACACCATTTATTTTAAGGTATTAATTTACCCTCATATCATTCAAACCTTCCATGACTTTTTTCTGAGGAACACATTAGGAGATGTTTAGCAGAATGTCCAAGCTGCTCTTCTGATGAAAATGTTTTCAAATAATGGCTGTCAAGCAAGATTTCCATTGAAATTTACTTAAATTTGATGTGATTTTTGTACTCCAAAGAAAAGGTTTCAAACAACATGACTACATGATTTTTATTTATTGCCATTTTAAATTGCGTAAGCAGCATCAAATGTATGCGTCATGGTACTCTCGAGAATGCACGTCAAAGACTGACACAGAAGAGAGGAAATCACTGAATAAAGTCTTTGCGCAAAAAAGTATTCTCATAGCTTAATAAAATTATGGTTGTACCATTGATGTCACAAGGACTATTTTAATGATGTCCTTGCTACCTTTCAGGGCCTTGAACGTGGTAGTTGTGTTGCTGTCTAAGGAGGGTCAGAAAGCTCTCGGATTTCATCAAAATATCTTAATTTGTGTTCCGAAGATGAACAAAAAGATGCATGTGACTTCCTATCATTGAATGAAGTCACAGGGTTCATGTTCCCATGACAGCTAAAAGCACCTGTTCCATTAGCATTTGAAATGCCATGAACCTCTCATTGATGATACAAGGAGAGGGTTTGTTTCCTTTAGGGTTTGAAACAAAGATGGAAGAGGATAATTATGCACGATTCAATCTATGCAACAATTAGTGCCTCACAACCACTAGATCTTCATGTCTTTGTGATTCCCAGGGCCGGTTCCTCATGTGTCTGCTATAACTAAGGGGAGCGGGGGAAGGAAGAATGTGAGTCTTCAATCAAAATCATTGTTTAAAACATGGGAAAATGTCATCTCTAATAGTAAAAGTGCCTAGTGATGTCTCTTCTAACCAGTAAGCAACCTGACTAACTTCAAACAACCTCCATTGCCCTGATTTAAGCAGAGATTGGGGCTCACGAAACACGAAAGTATAACTGTGCGTGCAAAGAATTCAGTCGTATGGTATTTTCCACTCTGCAGTTGCTTGGTTCATTTGCAGAAGGGGTTGCCAGTTGTGAAAATGTCCCTGGTTTCTAAATGACTGAGGACAAAGAAAATGAACAAAGAAATGAAGCTCTGGGAGGTGTCAGACACCTTGCACCTTACCCACGCAAACACAAACTACAAACTGCGCAAAAGGTCAACTATTTTCCCTGAAATTAGAGAGAAATCTCTCTGTAGTTTTCCTTTTTTGGCCTTATTTATTAGTGCTGTGTTCAAAATATCGATACGACGATGTATCGTCACAGAGATTTGACGATACGAGCATCGATACAGCTGGCCCTGTATCATTATTGTGGCACGTGTGCAGCAGTGGACCACGCTTAATTTGTTATTAAAATGTTACAACATTTAAAATGGAGTAGAAAAGTGCGAGGTTTCTAAAAAAAAAAGAATAAATAGAGCATATATAGGCTACAACAAGGTTTAATCTGGCCGCAGAGGAACACAACTGGGTTGCCTGATATAAAGAGACGTAATCCCCGAAACAGAGTTTCACACTTGCGCAATATGGAAATATCTGCTAAGTGTGATACTTATCTTTGTCAACCTGGCAATCATGTGCACGCGCAGGGCCGCATTAAGACCTCTACTTATCTTTGTCAACCTGGCAAACGTGCACGCGCTCGCTCTCCACTGTGGATAAACGCACTTGCTTTCTGAAAACACCGCTTAGCGATCTCCACTTCAATATTCTATTCTCAGAAAATTGTAGTTCATCGAGTGTTCATTTATGAGAGAGAGAAAGAGAGAGACTATGAATTACCACCGTTTTGCCGCGTTTCTCTATTAACAGTAAAGTAACTTGTGCATCTTTGGAAGCGGAGCTGTGCAGAAAGTCCTGCCGCGTGCACCTAAGCGAACTTGCGGACGCGTCGAGTAAATCAGCCTTGTGTGCGTTAGATACAGTGAAGACAGCGCGTTAGTTTAGAACTCTTCTAATTTTTTCTTCAATCGTAGAGAGTGTGTTCATTTGTGCAATGATAACCTACCAGCAATGCAAGTGATTTTTTTTTTATATATTAGAATGGGTACATTACAATATAAATTTATTAGAACGAGTACATTATTATTTATGGGCTTAAAAACAAGATGCAAACAATCAGAATATTGTACCTGGTGGGGAGTGCACTATTATTTATAATACATGAGCAGAATTAATTTCTATGTAGGCTAAATCATTCATAAAACCATTCTTATGTAAATTGCTTCCGTTGATTTATGCGAGAAAGATTTTACAAATTATTTACACAGTTCAGCTTGTGTTGCATGCATGAGGCCAAATGTAGTCTCCACCTATTTTTCTCTAATTCAGTTAACAAAAAATCAAAACTGACCCACTGAACAATTCATCTGTGCATGTTATAAAAAAAAAAAAAGAAAAAAAAATTTTTAATGACTTGCTCTTTCTGCAAACTGACTTCCTTTTTGCACTGAAATCACTAGATAATGTTGACCAATAGACTAATAGCTATTTAGAGACTGCTCCATTCTGGTATGTAACATCCAATGAATTCCCATTGGATAAAATCGAGTTCTGCTCTACATTTCTTCTCATTGAATATCCTGTTTCACTCAGAAATGCATGACACATTACAAAATGGGTTGCAAATGACAAATAACAAAACACAGGCAGATTGTTTGTTCAAACTCTACTTTTATGGTTTATTTTCTTTGAATACATATGTTTCAAGTTTTTACGGAGATAAATATATTCCCATTTCACAATCTATTGCTTAGCAAAGAAGCATGTGGTTAGTCTTTCCTTGTTGAAATATTACATAAAACGTCTGTAACAAACGTAATGTAACAAAAGCCTATTTCCAAGTGAAACAGAACATTTAGTGGAATACAGTATAAACTAAGATGTGACTTAATCTTATCCATCGGATTTGGACTGGATCATGAAAAGTGGCTATGATATTGTTAGCTACAATTTTTCACCACTCATTCAGACTTGATTATATGCCATCTGTAAAAGTCATTTCAGAGGCAGAGAAAAATTATTATGAATATTATAAAAACAAATGCTTTTTCTTCAGAATAACACCAAGTGATGAATTATGCACAATAAGACACAATTATAGTGAACAGGGTACGTTTGATCGATGACTTGGTCATCAATCACTACTGTCGAAACGTTGTTGTTAAATATCCCCTTCAAACAAATGTGCCAGCAGTTATTAATAATCCACTTTGTCTTCCTGTCCACTGCAGTTTGGTGAAAACAGTTCATTCCCTCGCTCCACCCATTCACACTTTTAGAGGAAGGGACAGCTGCAGCTTCATCGTCTTAGCGTACATGCTAACCGCAGAACCGCAAATACAAACAGCCCAGTGACTCCAAGCCCAAACACTCCCTAACAAACACACAGGCCGCAGTCTGTTCTTACGCTGTTCGATCATTAGGGACTGCTAGAAAAGGCTGGGGCATAACCGTGCTCCTGGGAAAAAGCTGTGCCTTCACAGAATTGATTTGTGCAGTGAATCACAAAGCCACACAAATCTCTTGTCTGAGTGTCAATCAATGCAACTTGCATTCCACCACTTTCACTCTCGGTGTCTTTCTCTTTCTTTCTGATCAGTTTTCCAGCCCTGTATTATTTTGAACTGCTGTCAATATGACATTTTTACAACTCATTTTACTTCTGGCAAACAGGATGTTCAATCAGAAAAAATGTAGGGCAGGGCTTGGTTTTATCCAAGGAATTTTTGAGGAAACAATTTCAACCTCAATACCATCTCAATGTATCACAATGGCTTCGAAACTATTGTTATTTGGGTCATTCCGTATCAAATCAACCAAATTTCAAAAACTTCCCTGGCTGAAGGATTTGAAATTGTTAATATTTTTTTCTGAAGCAAGACATAAATGAAAGCCAAAATATGAAATGTCACAGACGTATTTTTACTGAGTAATCCACTGTTTTGTAGATTGGGTCAAAATGACAACTTTCAGCTGAGATTCGAAGCCAAAATTCATGAGTGTAAAAATGTATTTATAGAAAAATGGCAGCATCATGTTATTTTTTCAAAGAGATTGTTAGGTCTACTAGTAAAATCTGTTGACTTTAGCAATCTTTGTTGCATTATATGGCAATGGTACAAAAATGGGAAAAAGCGCTTTTCTCCCTAAAGTCTGCATGCCTGTAACTCATATTATAAAAATTGTAATTTTGACACACCTCTACAAAACTGTTGATTACATGACATTGAACATTTTGGCTTTCTTCATTTATGTATTTCTTTTATCAGAAAAACAAATTAACAAAAAATCTAAAATTTGAGCCGGGGACCTGTGGTTGACTTGACACGGAATGACTTATTTGCTATCATGGGCGCAATCATTATTATATTACCATTTACCAATACTAAACCCAACAGTATCATAAAACACATCAATATCATAAAACAACTGTGCTCAAAATACATGAAAATATAGCTAAAGTAATACTTAAATTGTTTACATTAGATTTGTTTAAATATGGTTTTGCAAGGTATAAATTTAATTAATGCCAAATGTAATTACTTTACCATTTACAAATGCTAAATTACATTTTAAAAAACAGAACAAGTTTTAAACATTTGTTTTTAATTCATTTTAAATAAAAACATGAACTAATGTGTACAATATCTAAATATTACTCAAAATACAAATGGAAATGAAATGAAAATTAAAAACAGACTGCGGAAACAGCTACAGTATATCAGTCAAAAGGGAGAGGTTTTTTTTAGTTACTACATTTTTAAGAAATATTACAAAAATCGCATGCAATGATTAAGTGTGCACAATTTTAAAAAAAACTGTATTACATAACAAAACTGTATTTCACATTGACTTTAAGGTCTGGAGGTTTATTAAACATGTTTTACAGCATAGCTCTCCGGGAGTGCCATTAGCCAAGTGTCTCAGACAGTTTGAGCAACGATTCCAGCATCAAGAGTTTTCCAGACTCATAGGGTAAATTAGACCAGCAAGCTGTCTGGAAAATGCAATGCACCCACGCCACTTGAGCTATGACCTTTGCATGCCAGAACAATAGGCATCCATTATAGAGGATTAGAGAGGATCGCTGGGTCACCCAAACTACAAACCCAATCTTTGCATGAATCTGAATGTCTCTCGCTCTCTTTCTCTCTCCCTCAGCACAGGCCCCAGCTGACCACTGAGACAAGCTTAAGCTTGGCTCATGCCTTCATTTGCTCTCAATAGCCAGGTTACAAAGGTCATGACCCCAGGATTCTCTAGTTAGACATACATGAAAACATCAACCTGCATTTGCTTGACAAATCTACTACCAACATCCAACATGCATCTGGTGTTTTAGATTAAACTGATTTGCTAAGAAATAATCAGTCTTCAGTGTTCTGGGATTATTTTATCTTAAGAATGTATTGTGCCCACTGATAGTGCCTTTTTTTGCATTTGCTGTCTGCGTTGTTTCACTAGTGGCTAATTCACTAAAGGATTTATGCAAATCAGGTAACGCCGCCAAAATCTGAAGCATCACTGCACCACTGTGATCCAGATACCTGAATCAGCTCTTTAAAATGCCAGAAGTATGCTCGTCTACACCAACCATCTGGAAAAGTGCCCAGTTATAACATTCCTCTCCCTCAGTTGATCATCATTTGATGAATAACTGCTGCCATGATCAATAGAAACATCTCTTTAAAGTGAAATTGAGTTTCTGTTTTCCCATGAGGCAACGGAAAGACACTAAATGCATCAATCACATATTTTTATCATTTACCTACTTTAAATTTACATATATGTTTTTGGTTGACACTTTTTATCCAAAGTGACACACATATACATTATATATATATACATATATATATATATATATATATATAGGTAGAAGCATCCGGCCC
>NW_015665129.1:2654543-2666625 GCF_001515625.1 Sinocyclocheilus rhinocerous
AAAAAAAGAAAAAAAAATTTTTAATGACTTGCTCTTTCTGCAAACTGACTTCCTTTTTGCACTGAAATCACTAGATAATGTTGACCAATAGACTAATAGCTATTTAGAGACTGCTCCATTCTGGTATGTAACATCCAATGAATTCCCATTGGATAAAATCGAGTTCTGCTCTACATTTCTTCTCATTGAATATCCTGTTTCACTCAGAAATGCATGACACATTACAAAATGGGTTGCAAATGACAAATAACAAAACACAGGCAGATTGTTTGTTCAAACTCTACTTTTATGGTTTATTTTCTTTGAATACATATGTTTCAAGTTTTTACGGAGATAAATATATTCCCATTTCACAATCTATTGCTTAGCAAAGAAGCATGTGGTTAGTCTTTCCTTGTTGAAATATTACATAAAACGTCTGTAACAAACGTAATGTAACAAAAGCCTATTTCCAAGTGAAACAGAACATTTAGTGGAATACAGTATAAACTAAGATGTGACTTAATCTTATCCATCGGATTTGGACTGGATCATGAAAAGTGGCTATGATATTGTTAGCTACAATTTTTCACCACTCATTCAGACTTGATTATATGCCATCTGTAAAAGTCATTTCAGAGGCAGAGAAAAATTATTATGAATATTATAAAAACAAATGCTTTTTCTTCAGAATAACACCAAGTGATGAATTATGCACAATAAGACACAATTATAGTGAACAGGGTACGTTTGATCGATGACTTGGTCATCAATCACTACTGTCGAAACGTTGTTGTTAAATATCCCCTTCAAACAAATGTGCCAGCAGTTATTAATAATCCACTTTGTCTTCCTGTCCACTGCAGTTTGGTGAAAACAGTTCATTCCCTCGCTCCACCCATTCACACTTTTAGAGGAAGGGACAGCTGCAGCTTCATCGTCTTAGCGTACATGCTAACCGCAGAACCGCAAATACAAACAGCCCAGTGACTCCAAGCCCAAACACTCCCTAACAAACACACAGGCCGCAGTCTGTTCTTACGCTGTTCGATCATTAGGGACTGCTAGAAAAGGCTGGGGCATAACCGTGCTCCTGGGAAAAAGCTGTGCCTTCACAGAATTGATTTGTGCAGTGAATCACAAAGCCACACAAATCTCTTGTCTGAGTGTCAATCAATGCAACTTGCATTCCACCACTTTCACTCTCGGTGTCTTTCTCTTTCTTTCTGATCAGTTTTCCAGCCCTGTATTATTTTGAACTGCTGTCAATATGACATTTTTACAACTCATTTTACTTCTGGCAAACAGGATGTTCAATCAGAAAAAATGTAGGGCAGGGCTTGGTTTTATCCAAGGAATTTTTGAGGAAACAATTTCAACCTCAATACCATCTCAATGTATCACAATGGCTTCGAAACTATTGTTATTTGGGTCATTCCGTATCAAATCAACCAAATTTCAAAAACTTCCCTGGCTGAAGGATTTGAAATTGTTAATATTTTTTTCTGAAGCAAGACATAAATGAAAGCCAAAATATGAAATGTCACAGACGTATTTTTACTGAGTAATCCACTGTTTTGTAGATTGGGTCAAAATGACAACTTTCAGCTGAGATTCGAAGCCAAAATTCATGAGTGTAAAAATGTATTTATAGAAAAATGGCAGCATCATGTTATTTTTTCAAAGAGATTGTTAGGTCTACTAGTAAAATCTGTTGACTTTAGCAATCTTTGTTGCATTATATGGCAATGGTACAAAAATGGGAAAAAGCGCTTTTCTCCCTAAAGTCTGCATGCCTGTAACTCATATTATAAAAATTGTAATTTTGACACACCTCTACAAAACTGTTGATTACATGACATTGAACATTTTGGCTTTCTTCATTTATGTATTTCTTTTATCAGAAAAACAAATTAACAAAAAATCTAAAATTTGAGCCGGGGACCTGTGGTTGACTTGACACGGAATGACTTATTTGCTATCATGGGCGCAATCATTATTATATTACCATTTACCAATACTAAACCCAACAGTATCATAAAACACATCAATATCATAAAACAACTGTGCTCAAAATACATGAAAATATAGCTAAAGTAATACTTAAATTGTTTACATTAGATTTGTTTAAATATGGTTTTGCAAGGTATAAATTTAATTAATGCCAAATGTAATTACTTTACCATTTACAAATGCTAAATTACATTTTAAAAAACAGAACAAGTTTTAAACATTTGTTTTTAATTCATTTTAAATAAAAACATGAACTAATGTGTACAATATCTAAATATTACTCAAAATACAAATGGAAATGAAATGAAAATTAAAAACAGACTGCGGAAACAGCTACAGTATATCAGTCAAAAGGGAGAGGTTTTTTTTAGTTACTACATTTTTAAGAAATATTACAAAAATCGCATGCAATGATTAAGTGTGCACAATTTTAAAAAAAACTGTATTACATAACAAAACTGTATTTCACATTGACTTTAAGGTCTGGAGGTTTATTAAACATGTTTTACAGCATAGCTCTCCGGGAGTGCCATTAGCCAAGTGTCTCAGACAGTTTGAGCAACGATTCCAGCATCAAGAGTTTTCCAGACTCATAGGGTAAATTAGACCAGCAAGCTGTCTGGAAAATGCAATGCACCCACGCCACTTGAGCTATGACCTTTGCATGCCAGAACAATAGGCATCCATTATAGAGGATTAGAGAGGATCGCTGGGTCACCCAAACTACAAACCCAATCTTTGCATGAATCTGAATGTCTCTCGCTCTCTTTCTCTCTCCCTCAGCACAGGCCCCAGCTGACCACTGAGACAAGCTTAAGCTTGGCTCATGCCTTCATTTGCTCTCAATAGCCAGGTTACAAAGGTCATGACCCCAGGATTCTCTAGTTAGACATACATGAAAACATCAACCTGCATTTGCTTGACAAATCTACTACCAACATCCAACATGCATCTGGTGTTTTAGATTAAACTGATTTGCTAAGAAATAATCAGTCTTCAGTGTTCTGGGATTATTTTATCTTAAGAATGTATTGTGCCCACTGATAGTGCCTTTTTTTGCATTTGCTGTCTGCGTTGTTTCACTAGTGGCTAATTCACTAAAGGATTTATGCAAATCAGGTAACGCCGCCAAAATCTGAAGCATCACTGCACCACTGTGATCCAGATACCTGAATCAGCTCTTTAAAATGCCAGAAGTATGCTCGTCTACACCAACCATCTGGAAAAGTGCCCAGTTATAACATTCCTCTCCCTCAGTTGATCATCATTTGATGAATAAGTGCTGCCATGATCAATAGAAACATCTCTTTAAAGTGAAATTGAGTTTCTGTTTTCCCATGAGGCAACGGAAAGACACTAAATGCATCAATCACATATTTTTATCATTTACCTACTTTAAATTTACATATATGTTTTTGGTTGACACTTTTTATCCAAAGTGACACACATATACATTATATATATATACATATATATATATAACTTCTTGTTTATTGAATTGTATTGTATTATATCAGTATCACATTTACAAACTCTCTTAAAAATCATTAAAAGCCGTCACTCATCTTAGTTCATTTCGATCTCACATCTATAATCAACGAAGCTCTCTACACTGCGCAATGAATCTCTTATTTACACCCTGTCTACACTTTGCTTATGTAAGGATTTGTGAGATATGTCTGTGATACATTACTCAACGCTGCAAAAACACGTAGAAACCTTTGAAGCTCAGCTCTGGACTCCATGTCCCAGAATCCTCCCCGGTTCACAACTGTTCTCAGTCACAGTCACCATAGTCATCAGCCCCAGTACGGATTGCCCACACCTGCCTCAGCTCGTTACACTCCCTTTATCCCTGCACTCCTCTCACTACCCTATTGTCCGGTCTACAGTTTGCATCGCAAGACAAACATTGTATGTTAACTTACCAGACTCGCTTACCATTGCCTACCTACTAGTTGTTTCTGTGTTCCGATCCCCATTCTCCACTGCTCCGTGGTTCCCTCTGGATCCCCCAGGAAAAGGAAAGAGGACTGATTACTTACAGATAAGACTCTCAGAATACCTGCTATTCCCCGATACTCACCTGGACTCTTTGCATTGCCATATTTCACCAGCCTGTGTCAATAAACCTGCCATTGCTTTCACTTACCTCCGTGTTCCCTTGTGTGTCTCATGACAGAAGATCGGACCTTAACTAAAGATGAAGTTAGCCTCCATTAATGTGCGCCCCAGGAAGGAGGATGAATTCTGTGGAGGAGGTACTGTTTTTATCTTCCAGGGTGGCAGGTGTCTAGAGGACTATGTGGAGGAGTTTATAGACACCTGCCACCAAGCCACCTGCAGTGACCTCACTTTGATGGAGGGATTCAGGGTTGGGCTGGATACGAAAATCCAATTCATAATGCCACGAGGAGATCCCAGCTGGTCATTTGCACAATACCTGAACTTTGTATTATGGATTGCAGGATCCGCATATAAAGTTGGCGAAGTGGAGACCACTCAAGCCCGCCGGCCGCTCCCGAGTCAAGCCCGCCGGCCATGGCTCCCTCAAGACCGCTGGCCACTCCGAAGTCAAGCCCGCCGGATGTCCAAATCAACCCCAACCGTAAGAGGGGGATGAGGAGGAGAAGACTGCTAGCAGCCTTCAGCTTCACCTCTAAATCAGCTCGTTCCAGTGTCGGCTCGAGCCCCAAAGCTCGTTCCAGTGTCGGCTCGAGCCCCAGAGCTCGCTCCAGTGTCGGCTCCTGATCCCCAGTTAAGCCCAGGGAAGGCTCTTGATCCCCAGTTAAGCCCAGGGAGGGCTCCGAATACCCAGTTAAGCCCAGGGAGGGGGCTGGGGCACCGGCCTCGGAGGCTGCTCCGCCATGGCCTCTCGAGCTCCCTACTCCGCCATGGCCTCCTGGTCTGTCTGCTCCGCCATGGCCTCCCAAGCTCCCTACTCCGCCATGGCTCCTTGGACTGCCTGTCCCACCATGGCTCCCTGATCCACCCTGGAGGCCTCCCGTGTCTCCATCTTGGACCAGCCTCCAGGGCACCCACCCCCCCTCCCTGGTGGATATGTTACGGCACGGGACGCGCCTTCCGGGAGGGGGAGGTAATGTCAGGGAGTCTCTGTCACCAGCCACCAGCTCTGGACTCCATGTCCCAGAATCCTCCCCGGTTCACAACTGTTCTCAGTCACAGTCACCAAATCCTCCCCGGCTCACACCTGTTCTCAGTCACAGTCACCATAGTCATCAGCACCAGCACGGATTGCCCACACCTGCCTCAGCTCGTTACACTCCCTTTATCCCTGCACTCCTCTCACTACCCTATTGTCTGGTCTAGTTTGCAACGCAAGACAAACATTGTATGTTAACTTACCAGACTCACTTACCTTTGTCTACCTACTAGTTGTTCCTGTGTTCCGATCCCCATTCTCCACCGCTCCTGTGCTCCACTGTCTCCACGCTCCGTTGTTCCCTCTGGATCCCCCCGAAAAGGAAAGAGTACTGATTACTTACAGATAAGACTCTCAGAATACCTGCTATTCCCCGATTCTCACCTGGACTCTTTGCATTGACATATTTCACCAGCCTGTGTCAATAAACCTGCCATTGCTTTCACTTACCTCCGTGTTCCCTTGTGTATCTCATGACAAAATTATGTTCAACTGATTGCTTTCATAATGTTAAAGGTATCTGTTTTACATTTGTGTTTCTCTTCTACAAGTCTTCTACAAGAAGGAAAAATAGCACAGTATTTCAATTCAGTGAAAAATATGTTGCGGTCAAGATGATTTTATTATTTTCCATACTAATATTGCTACTCAAGGGGAGTTATCCTAAAAAAGATTGGACAACTGTACAGCATGTACAATGCAACCTCAAATAAGATCAAATATTCACCTTTCAAATAAGAGCCAGATCTATAGGCAAACATGCTGATTTTACATTTTCCAACCATAAAACAGAAAAGAAAAAAAAAGCTCAGCATATACAAGCATATTAATTATGGATGAGTGTAAGACAACCAAATATGATCACATATAGATTAGAAAAACGCAAACGCTTCAGAGCAGGACCATGTGCAGCAATACAAAGACCTTTTTAAATGTAAAACAAATGATTTGAAAGTTAAAAAAAATAATGTTTGTTTGCTAATTTACCCATTAACCATTTACTATGCCTCTATCATATATCAAAGAAGCTTTTGCTTTAATCTAAAATAAGTCAAGTAAAGTTGTGTGTGTTTGGATAGTTTTAAACTGGATTTAAAATAAATTATCCACAAATAATGGAAAAGCAGGGCACTTATAATAGTGACATATGGTTCCCAGAGGGGATACACATGGTATTCTTTTGCCGTTTTCCAAAACCTTAAATAAACATTGAGAAGGGCACATCGTGGATAAATCTATGTGCCTGCCCTCATTACCAAATAAACATACAAAACATCAGTAAAACACTTTTGCAGTCTCCACAGTTTTTTAATTACGCTATTGCATAATTCAAATCAATTATTTAACAACAAAGGCACTTTGCAGTGCCACACATCCTTCCATTTGCCCATGCAAGTATAATATCTCTTAGGACTGCACGATTAAGACAAAAATCATAATTGTCAATAATTCCCTTGAAATTGTAATTGCGATTATTAATTACGATTATCACAATTTACATTGAATGATGTTTTTCCCATTGTTTGATGCAACTGCATGCCGTATTTTTACATGAACATAAACAAGCTGAAAACACTCTAACTGAAAAACCTTTAGTGTTTTCTATAGTATTAAGCTTCAAATGTCAAATATACATCAGATTAGTTTCTTCTTTAAATTATAAAAAAAGTAAAAATATGAATGGTAGGCTATTATAATGTTATACTAAAATTAAAACAATGGAAAACCCCTTAAGATAACATGTAGAAAGAAAAAAACATATCTTAAGCGTGCAGAATAACATAAGTGGACTTTGAACGATTAATTGCCGCTTTGAACGATTATGTAATTGTGGCATCCATAATTGTAATCGCGATTAGAAATTTGATTAATTGTGCAGCCCTAATATCTCTTACATTTTTAGCACTTTACATTTTACTGACTAAATCATTGTTATGGGACATTCTGTAAAAGCTTGTCCAAACGAACAACAGTAATGAAAAGAGGCGGAGCTTAGTTAAAGTTCAACTGCACAAATGGGACACATCCCAAAGGTCACTAAGAATGGAAAAAGCCACCAAAGTAAAGGGAAACAGGTGATTTGACTTTACTAAATCAGAGTAGTTAATTAGGAAATGATGACAGAGGTGGGGTAGGCTGTGATGAGGCCTTTGGTAGGTCTGCAAGGTCTTGGACGTTGCCTGACCAAAACAGAGCAGGACTTGTTGTCTGTCTCTCTGTGGGTTTTATTACATTAGCCCTGTAATTGAATTTAGCTGAGGCTTCGGCTCGCTCTCTGACAGCACGGTTCTAATCATGGGAAAACTAACTGGGTCTTCCCTCACCCTCTGAATCTAGAAATCTTTTGGTCTCAGTGTGCCATGGGAGCAGATCAGATCTGAATATCCCAAATCAAATTAAATCAACTTCCAAGCAGTATGAATAATTTAACGGCTCAAAAAGGGGCAGTTACAGATCATTTCAATTATTTAAGAGTGAGAACTGAATTTCAGGCTAACTTTAATTCAGCCTAGTTGGCTCCTCCGGTAGGGGTGAATGGGTTAAACGTTTGTGTTTTTTCTCCATGTCCTTACAAAGAAAATCTGTTTGATAATCCGACTTGATTTGTCTGATAGACAACAGGCTCAAACAGGCTTTCAGTCAGACTCTAAGACCATTAATTGTTCTTGTATCGACTACCTCTTCCAATTAATCCAGATTCCTGTATGCCAGCTAAGATCCATCTTTGTTCTCGCTTTGCCTTCTTGCAGAAGAGCCCTAAAGCATCACTGAAAATCAGGGCTTGAAAACGAAAATAAAAATAAATCTGTTCACTCCGAGCAGAATCAATATTTTAACGTTTCCGCTCCTGTGTTCCGCTGTATTAGGATAACGTTGAATTCTCTGGAGGTTAATAACATTAATAACCTTTTTTTTTTTAAACAATTTTCTTTGCCTATAATAATAATAATAATAATAATAATATAATATAGGCCTGGGCTATAAAATGGTATTGATATTTATCGACGGTACACCTTGTACACCGATAGAAAAAGTTCACACAGAACGCATATTCAGCGCATTTTTTAGAAGGACAAATAAGACTGCTGCACTCACGTCTCACACAAGAGATGTATAGAAAGCCAAGCAAAGTTAAAACAGTTTAAACTTTTAGAAAACACGTCACAAATTTGTGGAGGTTTATTCCTTTTCACTGCATCTAATATGTTTTAAATGCAATCTGTGTGAATGGCGCTTCGGTTCTTTGGATTAAGCAATGCATAAATACATGATGCTGTTTTGTTCATAATTGTTTATGCAATAGCCTATAACCCGCTGCGCTTAGTCACAGCCAATACAGCATCATCTTTTCTAGATTTTGGCCAAATGTAGGCTACTAAACAAAAGAAAAAATCCATCAACACGTTAAGGACATTAAAGTATTTTTAAGATATTTAAAAATGTTTGCTGCATTGTTAAAAAAACGCTACTTGTATAAGATTGTGTTTTGAGAGTGAAAAAAAAACATAAGTCGTGTATAGGCTCACGTCGCTTTTTATTAGCCGATTACATTCAGAAATAATGTAGGCTAAAATGCCGGTAGGCTAAAGCAAAATGTTTACAAACATTATAAACAGTTATTAGTTTCTCTCCACAACAAATCCTCTAAAGTTAAGGCTATGCATTTGGACTATAAAAACGTCAATCCAAAAACAAATTAATTTAAGGTGAAACTGATACCTACCTCTCTCACTCGGCACGAATCCAAATGTTTCCATATTCGCAACGTATCCGGATGCTAAAATATTATTTATTATAGGCTAGGCTTTGTACTTTCATCGACGTAAAACATCATCCTTCACATCGGCTATATGAGCACAGTGAGGCGCTGGTCAAGCTGAACGCACAAATTTTGTACAACGGAGCAGTGTAACTTTTTATTTGTTTCTTTAACTATTTTATTTTGATAATGAACAGGCTGCAATGTCGCATAAATATGTTGTGTCTGTGTGCGAGTGAGGCGCCGGCGCGATGGTCATACCAATCCTGGATGGTTATACAGATAGAAGCAAGACATTATTAAAAACGGTCAAGCTTTTGCAAAATAAATAAAACTGTAAAGCTTTTGCAAAATAAAGAAAACTAATTTCTGCTGTCTCGTTTTTTCCTTTCCTAGAACTTTGGAACACGTCACAATGAACCGTAACTCAGCACATTTTTTTCTTTCGTTTTGCTGGAATTTGTGATTGGTTGGCAGCAAATTTCAAATATTAAATGGAACGATAAAATAACGTTATTAACCGGTTAATGGCCTTTTTAAATTTTCGATTCTGTTCGGAACCATCAAATTTGATTTCGTTTCTGGTTCTGTTCCTGTCTAAATTTCATTAGTTTCCGGTTTTCGTTTTCGTTCTTTGAACCGGTTCAGAGCCCCGCTGAAAATTGCCACTCTCAGTCACAAAGAAATATGACAGTTTCAACTCTCTCCAGTTTGCGTAAGAAGTGCCATTAGCAAATACAGCAGTTACACCAAGTAAAAAATGCCTTTTGTAAAGGCTCTATTCAGTGCCATTAAAATGTGGCCATTAGTCACAATCCAATCATTTTTATTTTCACTTTAAAAGCTCCACAAATGGACAACATTTTGGATAATTTGCTTGAAAAGGGTAGTGTGTATGCCATTACATCACTGCGGACAACTTCATGGTTGTTGAACACAATGTTCTGATTACATTTTACAAAGTATGTTTACAAACGGATATTTTTCCAAAGAAAAAAAATGCACCAATAGGAAAAGTTGTCAAAAGTACATTTTCACTTTTTTATTTGTGTTTCAGTTTAACATTCCACACAAAGTGTATAGAACCGAGTCAATATTTCACCTTAAGTTCGAAGTGATATTTGACAGAAACCAGTACTATGCAGATGAATTCTGAAAGAGATGAACTCTGAAAGAGGTGAGGTGTCCTCAGAGCTACTGATTTTGACACTCATCATTTGTCTCTCAAGAGCAAGGCAAGAATAATTTCTGAGACAAGCGGAAACTCTTTGACCTGGGCTCTGAGAGTGCATGACCTCTTGAAGTCAGTGTTCCCCCAGCAAAAAAGAGTGAGAGGAAGCCAAAACCTGCCTGACCCTTTTCGGACCTTGCACCACCAAAAAAAAAAAAAAAAATGGTTGGAGATCTCATCAAGCAAGCGAGTCAAGAAGTTCCAACTCATGGTGCCACCAAAACAAGAAACCTGATCTGCAGAAGTAAAAAAAAAAAAAAAAAAAAAAGGTAGGATGATGGTAAAGTGCTCTCTCCCCTACTCTCTGTATGCGTCTCTCGCTCACGCTTGCTTTCTTTCTCCCTTGCTCTCCTCACGGTTACATTCAATTACATAACCAGCTAGCCTGCTAATCTCCATAATCTGAGTCATGCCACAACAGGGCCCCGTACAGAGCTCAAGAACAAAGCCTGCACTAAAATGCTCTCATCTTCCTCTGTGAGAGGCGAGTAGTGGTGAACAATGCTTTTTTAGAAGCTGTATTAAATGTCATTTCCACACTCGGACAAGGCAAAAGTGATTCTTCTTTGAAAAGTCTTTGAAAAGTCTTCGTGAAAGTCTTCTTTCAGATAATACTTAATAATAAATGTAGTGTCTAAAAAGAGGCCCTTTCTAATTTCTCATTAAACTTGTCAGAAGGTCTTACAGCTTAAAGACCCAATGACACAATCATTTGTTATGGTGCTCTTTAAAATGAGAATGTCTTTCCAAATTTTATTCGCAACCTATTTGCAAATCATGTTCATGGCTGTGACATAACTAATTAAAATGTGTTTAATAAAATGTTTGTTAAGAATGTATTTAATAAAACAACATATTTATGTTTATTTAAATAATTATGTTTAATACAAGAATGATTAATTACATTTGAGCTCCATGCCCAAACTTCCTGTTTCATTAGGAAATACTTTGTGAACACACTAAATTGCACTAGTCAAGCTCGAAATGCATGAAAAGCTTAAACTAATAACAAACAAAGTTTTGATGAATCATTTCATTTTTAATAAGTTTTTCATTCAGAAATTCTTTCCCCAACCAATGTCATGCCAAGAACGCTCAAATACACTAGGCTATATTCTTCAGAAGGAAAAGAAAATTCCTGTCAAAACAACAAAAACTAAACCTAGCACTACTGTAAATACTGTTGGCACTGTAACAATTTGCTTACATTCCTCTTTTCTAAGTCACTTTGGATTAAAGTGGCTGCTAAATGCATAAATGTAAATTTCACACACATCTCTTCAAGAAATTCAGCTACAGCAGTCTAAAAAAGGAACTGCACATAACCCATTATTAAAAGCAAATGAATAAAACAAAGCATTAAGCTTTTTCACTGAACTGGCGCGTTGCTCAGAGTATGAGCTGCCTAGAAAAGTGACTGCTCAACCCTCTATGCACACCTTGGCAATATAATCGCCATTGGCTAGTAAATTTTTTTGTTTACTCGCCAGACTGATATACTATTTTACACACACACACACACACACGTTTACTTAGCTATCTAAATGGGGACATTACATAGACTTCGATTGTTTTTATATACAGATAGTTATACACTTTTTATAACTATCTAAAAAGATAGTTGATGTGCTGGGCGGTATACCGGTTCATACCGAATACCGGTTTTTATTTTTGTTATGATATGAATTTTGAAAATACCGCAATACCGGTATATGTCACTTAAACAACATTCGGAACGCGACACTGTTTGAAAGGGGTGTTGCACTGTGGTGAGGGAACAGCTGTATGTGTTACTAAGCGTGAAAGTTCCGAAACTGAAGCTGTAGAACTAATAGAACGTGATGACACTATAATAGAACTCATCCACAATATCCACATTGACCGCCACAAATATCCACCGCCCCCTGCCATCAGCTCCCACGTCTCACACACACAC
>NW_015665129.1:2672876-2678659 GCF_001515625.1 Sinocyclocheilus rhinocerous
AGCTCACTTGCTCTGCTCTTTCCTCAAACACTTTGAATAGGAAGGTGACGTAATTTTGGTCTAGAATCGAAGTACTACATGTCTGCCATCTAGTGGTAGGGAATACAAATGAGATATTACACCATATTAGGAACTACAGTCTATTTGATTATGTATGAAGTCTTATCGCAATTTTGCGACTTTGGCACTAAGAGGGTTAAAAGCTGAATATTTCTAAATGAACTCTGTTATTTTGACAGGAAATACAACAAATAATATGGTTTACATGTAGCGCGTCGATTCAGCGTGGTATGCAAGACTCTCGCTCTCTCTCTTTGCATGTGTGAGAAACACAGCAGTTAAAGCGACGGCGAGTCGTGCGCCTTCACACTAGTTTACGGTACGTCAAATACAGGTGCGCTGCGTGCTACATACTGCGCATCCATTGAGTACATGACATGATCCATTGAGCGCATCCAAATAGTACAGATCGCTTGACGGAGAGTGAAACTCTCAAGCGCTCAGTCAGCGTGTTTATCGAGTGAAAATCTGTGTTGAACGCCTCTCACACACATACTGGCGTGTAAAATCTAAGAATTTATTAGCCAATGGCTAATGTTAGATATTATTTAGTCGCCCAGAGTAAGATTTAGTCGCATATGCGAGTGATTTACTCGCAATGTAGAGGGTTGAGCCTGCTCCACTTTTGCCATGTAGCAAGCCAGAGTCATATTAGGTCAAAGCCAAGTGTTGACGTGTCCTCTTGCTTTCCCAGCACTGCTCTGTTTGGCTCCGATCCTAATTCTTAGAGATATCTGTCTAGGCCTGTAGTGTGCAAACACACACACACCCACATACACACACATGTATATATCTGAGGCCTATAGCTAGTCTTCACTTTTAGCTTTGACACCTTTGATTCTTGTTTATCTGTGATATGTGTGAGGCAGGAATGAAACACATGCACAGAGACACCTCAAACCTGAGAAAAAGAGGCCAAAGAGCATGTGAGGATGGACTTCAACATCAGCCACGGGACAAAGCAGAGATGAACGGATGTACTATGTTCTCTATCTCTCACAGAGGTGGCAAGATTAACTAACAATGATCAAAACGATAACAGTCAAAGTGGGAACGATAAAGTATTATCAGATTTGACTGAAGAAAAAAGAAACATTTCACCAATCAATATGCTTGTGTGGCTGTGCTCATACTAGTACAACACATTCACTTCCCAAAGTTTTTGGGGAGAAATAATATTTCAATTTCAAGTCAAATTTGTCATTTCTGAGCCATTAGCAGAAAAAAGAAAAAAAATCAGCAGAACAGCAAAAATCATGAAATTGTTAAAACTGTACACCAATTGATAAGCAAATGTTGCTTTTCTGGAGGAAATCAGCCAACAAAAGGCTTGCTGCTAAAGGGAAAAAAAAATATTTAAAATATATCATTGAAAATATTGAAAAAACAAAAAGCTATACCATCAAGCCCTAATTGTCGGTCAGAACTTGTCAATCCTCCTGCACACCACGAATATAAAAGCTTTCTTTCTCTTTTGTCCTTCCTCGAAATGATCCCATGCAGCTACATTCTTTTCTCCAACGCAGCCCACAGAGTGTGATGAAGTGTTGCTCTGGTGCGTTTTAAAGCAGCTCCTGCCCTTTATCAAAATAACAAATTGATGTCACTGCATCCCAAGAGCGGGAAATAATTTACCTATGATTTGACTTTAATATTTCTTTGTTGGAGAAGCACAAGGATTTTAACTCGTATCTGGGCTGCGTGCCTAGAACATGATTTTGAGTCCAGAGAGAGTGATAGAGAGAGAGTTTCCAGTCTTGCCAATGCCACAAAGTCCAGTGGGCTATTCTTACAGCTTTCCCCATCTATCCATCTCTCTTTGTCTTGTTTCTGGACACCAGGAGCTTTTCCCAGTGATGACAGCTATTTATGAGTTTATATGGCGTAATTCACTGCACACCGGTCCAAAAAAGCTATTTATGCAAGAATCACAAACAGATTCTCGTGTTTTGTCACCCAGACTCAAAGCGAAATGTTATCTCACAAAATCAGAAATGAAGAGATTTAGGAGCTTTCAGTGCCGAGATAAGGCGATGGTGGTTTAACACTATAGAGTAATTGAGAATGCAAGAATGCCACAAGTTTCTTTCTATTTCAAGTTCCTGCAAAACAAAATTAAATGCATTGCCACCGGTCATTATTCAATCGCATGTCAGGGAAACAACGAAGAATGCATCAGAACCCCAGCGGCATACCTTACAGGTTCTGTTTGCACTGCTTTCTTATTATATCAGGATCTAGATCATCCTTTTTTCCGAAGAAGGTGTTTTAACCTGCAGCTCGGAGTGAGTGGGCGGATGCATGAATCAGAGCTGTCAATAAAGAGACTGAGCGTACGTACACGTGCAGTGATAAACATTCTCATTATTGTCTTGGCTGAGAACTTGAAAGCCCATCAGGGAGGATTCATCAACTCCCTGTAAAATAACACAACAGATTCTGTCATCTCCCGCCCCCTCAACCCACCACACACACATATTAATTAACGACAGCTATATGCTCAATCTGTGAAGACAGCATTCTTCTGTCGGAACAAAATCTTTCTGATTTTAGACATCTCAGAGCTGGGAAAGAACATGATCTAAAAGCTCAGCTCTACTTCAGGCCACAGGGATCTTGGTCTTTGCAATCAATGCACAAAAAAAAAACAAGTTGCTTATCTTGCAGTATTGGAGAGTCTCCGTTACACCACAAGATCTGTGGCATCTTCCTCCAGCTGCGGTCCAGACACACACACTTATATGGGGTGAAAGCTTGCTCAACGACCCTTTCAAACTATTTGCAACACAGAAGATCCTCTTGATGGATTACGGTTCATGAGGAATGCGTCCAGTGACATGCGTCTTTGTGCTTCAATTTAACATTCGGGTAAAGTTGTAGAACATGAGTCGCAGAGGAATTATATTCAGTAATATTTACTCCCATTTCTCAAGACTTACAATACAAATTGAGTAAGCGTGGGAAAAAAAAAAAAAAAACATTTCTTTAAGGGCACTTAAGTTAATGATGCTCAATAAGTCTGTTCCCGACCATTTAAGCATTTGTCTGGATATATGTCTGCAGATACTTCTGCACCAGAAAAAGTAAACAAGACATGCATTTGTCCTACAATAACCCAATGCAGTGTCATGTCACTTATAGGGAATCTGAACCAAAGGCACAGAGCTCTCTGTGACATTCAATCAAAAAGAGAACGTCTATCCATTCACAATTTCTTTGCCTGCATCTTCACAAAAGAGGGAATCGTATTGCGCAGTGTTCCAACAGCGGCTCTGGAGAGCAGTGGAGAGGTGTAAATCAGGCACAGCGAGCTGCCTGCAAAACTCGTGCAAGCAGGCAAGGAAGCGACGGCCAAAAAAAATCCCCCGCATCTGTTCAGACTCAAATACAGAATACGTTAAAGCATCAAAAAATAATTGCAGATAATTGCGGTTAATGCACAACAGAATTATTGATGAACTACATAGCAGAGCTATTTTGGATTGCTATCTATCTATATTTCAAAAACATATTTTTTATTTATACAATATATTCTAAAATATTTGTTCCTTGGATCAGGGAAAACTACTCTGCACAACATATGACTTTAGTCTACAATACAAAAACAACATACAACGTAGTATTCCTTACATTTGGATAGTAATAGGCATAACCAAAAAATGTAATCAAGTGTCAGGCTTGTGGCAAAAATCGAATACGACTAACAAATGTATGACTGGAAAAGCACCACCACAGTAGTGGAGAAGCAGAGGTAGATTTAGAGATCTTTTAAATAAACAGCCCGCTGCACCCTGCCACGCCAGCACTGCTCTTCTTGATCGCCTTCCAGTTAGAAACATTTCTTAAAGCCTTCCCAGCAGAGCCGACTCTGCCAAGAGCGGAGGTTCTTCTGAAAATGACCTACTACTGACTCCAAACTCCAAACCCTGGGGCAGAAGACGAAAACTCTCTCCCTGCTGGAGAGAAAGAAGCGGCTCTGCCAACATCTAAGCCCATAACATACAGAAAATAAAAAATATAGATTTAAACATCTGCAAAGGTCAAAATAAAAAAAAAATGTTGTCAGGTAACAGCATTCTGCCTCTGACTCGAACTATGAATTATACGATCTCTTCCAACACAGAGGTACTTGCGGTGCGGAATAAAATGTATTTTGTCTTTGCACGGCTGATTAATCTATTCCTGAGGTTTAAGCTGTTTTTTGTAAGGCTCATTTAAAAAACGGGACTCCAGAGGGTGATTCAGGCACTATACAACAAAAATAAACTTCTTTTCTGCTGTAATACACTGGCATGGATGAGAGAGCGAAGCTGTGGGCTCAGGTGGAATTCAAACACATCTTCATAAAGTAAATATTTAGGGTTGCTCACCATTCTCCCCGCAGAGGAACCTGGGTGTGCTATGAAACGCAGCCAACCTTCCACAGACATCTCCAGCCCTGGCCACATGAAGTCCTCTACTCATGCCAAGAGCTCGGGCCTTTATAACTGAGGCTACTCTTTGTGCCCGACTCCTCTCCTCTCCTCTCCCCTCCCCTAAAAATCTCCTCGATGTCCTCTAATGAATATCAGCCACTAGGATCAACACATGAAAGCTAATGCTCCACTTAAGATTCTGACCCTTTTTTCCAAAACGTTCCCTGACACAAATAAGCAGCCGAATGTTTGAAAAAGTTGCGATAAATGCAGGCCGGATGGCAAGCAAGGAAGAGTCGGGTGATCAAAACAGCTTAATTAATCTGTTAAATGGGCACATTGGGAGCTGCCGCGCTGGGACAAACAAATCCATGACTGTGCCACTCAGGGCTGTCAGACGAAAGTGGGGCATGCATTTCTGAGCTGAGCGAAAGAGCAAACACTCTCTCCTGACAAAAAAAAAAACCCTCGGGCAGGCAGGCACGCTCACACACACTCGGACCGAGAGAGAACCGGTGGATTTACACCGCGGGGGTGTTCTGGGCCGTTTGAGAGCCCAGTAGCGGCACTTCAAACACAAAGTGCCCAACCATGGAGAGGGGTGGAGAACATTTCAGTGCTCATTACATCAGGACCTAGTTAGACCGGCTTGCCATGCACACGTAACTAGTAAAGATGAGCAAAACTTACATACTGATATGAATCGTGAAAATAAATAACAGACTATGCATTCATTTAGAGAACAAATCATTTATATATCCAAATCGTTTCAAGCTCAACTGAGAGAAAAGGCTCTCAGTTCTGGAATATTTTGCACGGAAATATGAAAACTAAAACGCTCTTGTAAAAAAAAGCCAACGCAGAGCAGGTCTCATTATCAGCACAATTTCAGATGTTATAGCATTTTGTTGGTCAGCGCAGTCGAGTTAGTGTGTCTCAGAAAGGCTTGACGCTTGGATCAGGCGTCCTCTCCTTTCCCGGGGGGGACCAATTGCTCTAACGGTATGAATCGATGAGGAATGGGGGCAGGACAGCATGTTGCCAGCTCAGGGGAATAGAGGCTCTCAGATCTCCCACTGATACTCTACACTGTTGGCAAATATGCTTTAAACTGGGCCTGTCCAAACGAAATTAATTTGAACAGTGAATATCTGGATTACCAAAAAAAAAAAAAAAGATAATAGGCCCAACACTATATGAGTATGGTACATTTACAAAGTCATTTTCAATAAAACAATTAGCAATTGCTTCATGCACTGAAATAGTACTGAAGTATTTGTGCATAGCTTGTCATCTTATATATATATA
>NW_015665129.1:2678837-2698799 GCF_001515625.1 Sinocyclocheilus rhinocerous
GTATTTGTATATAAATAAGGAGAGAAATACTGTGCACAATGTTTAAGCACACATTATATATAGAATCTAGAATCAGAAAAGTAAAACAAACTAAAAATAAAAACCAAACGTCAAAAGTGCATGTCAAAAAAATTTTATTTTTTCCCACCAGCTCTAAAGTTTGAGGCGGTCGCTGCTCACTGCAGACATAATTGCTATAATGACAGCATACGGAACAGGCTCTGAGCTTAAAAACTGTTTTGTGAAGCGCCTGTGCACAGCGAAGCTGCGAGCGAAAGGCCCTTCCGGCTGCCAGCGGGACTGCGGTGGAGTCTGGCACACGCCTCATCTGTCCCTCTCGCTCTCTCTCTCAGCCCAACACACTCACTCAAGACTACGGCCAGAACCTCTGTGCATGCTGCGCACTCTCCCTCGAACGCTGCAGGCTGCTACATTACATTATCCTATCAGCAACAACAGTGAGCCCAAAGAGGCAGTGGACATGCCGAGCGGTTACAGAGAAAACCAAAGGCCTCCACACTGCTGGCTCACAGTACGGCTTACACAACCCAGATCTGTAATGCAGCGGAGATTATTCCATTTCTAAATATTTATCGCAACCTGTAGATCAAATGTGACTTATAAATGTTCAGGTGGAGCACACTATTGTTTAATAAGTTTTAGGATTTCACATTTTTCAGCTAAGCATGATAGTTTACCTTTATAATTGACTAAAACTAAATTTGGTAAAGTTACACAACTCCAAAAGTGGACTATGGTTATTTCATGTTTACACAGTATTTAATGAGTTTACTAATCAAAAGACTGAAACAATTATAAGACTGAAGACCCTCTGAACAAAAGACTGAAACTGTTATAAAAAAACAAAAAACACAGTGAACACTGAAACATAGCCCCATCTTATTTATTTAATAATAAATTTAAGCGCTGGAGGGTGAGGCGTGTATTTGTACTGTTGCCTGTTTGAATACATTCACTAAGACCTGAAAAGTACAATACATATTTGTGGGACTTAAAAGCCCGAATCCTAAAGGTTTTCCAGGCAGTTATTCAAATAAAGTTTGATTTGAACAACGAACTTCATTATACCACAAGATAAAACTGCCTGCAAAAAGTTTGACCTTTACAAAAATAGCTGTTATTTACATATTTTCTGTGTCAAATTGACAGGCATAATAGATTGTCATTATGTCTGTCAGTATGGGCGTTTTTCCGAATCAAGCATATGGAACAACTTTCTTACCGAGCAGAGAACAAAAACTTTTTCTCCTCACAAAATCATCTTTATTATCTACAATTGCGAACTTGCAACAATTTTTAAGTTGTAGTTTTATATTTTAATTATTATTATTATTATATTATTATGTACGTTTATAAGATAAAAAGTGGACATTGGTTAATCAGGGGAGTGCCCTTACTAAAACGATGTGAAATTTAAAACAAACCGAAGTAAAATTATTTACTTTTGCAGTAATTTCAAAGTTTCAAACTTTTCTCATCAAAGCCAAGGTCAAAGCAATCATTAGCCATCTAAAATCCTAGTGACTCATGTCAATATACAGCAAGGCAATTTGAGACAGTAAAGTGACCTTAAAAACCCTCTGTACCTGCCTCAATTCAGACTGCTGACAAAAATACTTTTAAAATACTATCACCTTTACTTAAAGCCTAGGCACTATCACAGGGCATAAAATCCTAAAATATTTTCTAACTGATTCAGCCATCACAAGAAAAATGGGATTCAAATAAATTGTGATAAATTACAGGCAAAAGGCAGATGTCTGGCAAGTCAATATTATTCTTTCCAGAATGCTTTTTATCACTTTTGACTGGCTGTCTAAAATTGAACAGACTAAAACATATTTCAGTAACCATATTTTTGCTATATCCTATCAATTGAAAACGTAAAAAGCGCACAAGAGCTGAAACCACAGTAATAAAGTCCGGTTTGTATAGATAACATCCTAAATCTCTCTTAAAGATTTATATATTTTGTAACCAATTAAACGGTCAAAGTTTTAACAGTCTTGACACAGAATATAAACACTACTAATGCACTCTTATGACGCTACGCATGAACTGAACTAGTCCTGGTATATATGTGCACATAGGCTAAACTTATACATTTTTAATCCACTCCAGATAAAAAATACACAAAAGTGAAGTCTATAATATAAAATAATAAAAGTTGTACTTTACCTTAACTATGACGATGTAACTTTCTTCTCTAGTTTATGATTAAAACTGCACTTAAAACTGTTTATGCACTCAAATATCTACTGCACACAAACTCCATCTTAAATACAACGATAAACAGCGACTCAAATTACCTCGTCTAATTGATTTTCGACTTTGTGTTTACATTGTAAAAGGTAAATAACAGAAATCGTAACAATCCAATAAACTAATATTCACTTGAGGATACGGCTTGGTGTTGTATGAATGGATGTTAAATAGGCAAAGAGAAGCAGAGTTCTCAGCCCGCCCTTTATGAACTGAAATCTCGTCGCGGATCAGGAGCAATTCGTTCAGAAAGACAAACAAGCACTTTACCTGAGTTAGACAGAGAGGAGAATACATCATGTTGAAAGGCGAGAGCGTGACTTGAAATGTGGCAAAACACCGACAAGTTAGAGGATCATTTTTCAACGTTAATCATGGTAAGCCTCATCATGATTAACACTTCCACCGCCGCCACTTCTGACTTCCACTTCGAATCCGTTAAATCAAGAGACGCCCGGCAAAAGAGAACGCGCAAACTCTGTACACGTTTGAAACCACACTTTGCAGGCAGGAAAACGCGTGGGGTGCTGCAATCTGTTCCATTTAGGAAATGGTGGGAGAAAGAATCAAAGAAAGAGAAAATGAAAAAGAGGGAGGAATGAAATGACGTTATGAAAATAGCCCATCCCAAAGAAAGTAGCCTACTTGAAGGAGCAAGGGAGGCTAACTCTGGTTTCCGATGTCCAGGGGCATCCGTTAAATCCGTGAAATTAACAAAAAAAAGTTATTTGCCTCGGTTTCTGATACTCATATGGTGCGAAACAAAGTGGCAAACGACTTTCTCCCCTGTTCGCCAGTGCGCACGCACCGCTCTTCCCTCTGGCGCTGCTACAGTTCGTACGCAGAGACGTTCTGCGCGCTTCACCCGCGCGCGTATTCCAAACAATTTTACTGCAACACGCACCGCTAAAGTAGCGATTAGAGCCAAGCTCGCGCGGACATTGCGTCACAGAGAGCGCACATGCACGCGTCCATTCATGACAAAGGCTTATCGCTTCATGTAAGTTGAGTGGATAAAAAAAAATCAGCCCGCGTAAAAATACTATAGCCAGTGCCTGATAAGGCTTATGCACCTTTACAACTGTACATATAGAAGATGTTTCAAGTAAACGAGGGAATGACTTGTCTGTCAGTTACTTAAATTACTGCTTTTTTTTACTGAGGCTATTTTCTCTGCTATTGCATATGTTGCCGATCAGAAGCTTTTATAAAGTCACTGCAAGAAAATAACGCGCCTCGGTAACCATAATCACTAACTGACAGCGGATGGTGAGTGGTAGCTTCCCTAAAACTATTCTTGTGGATTTTTTTTTTTTTACCTGTAACCCCTTGTAGAAATCAAGTTTCACTGTTGGAGTGACCACACGGGAATCAAATAAACTAGGCGTCAATTGACTTAAATTAAAGTGTAAAACCAGGCAGGCTATTAAAACGAACAGTGTAAACAACACCTGTTAGTTCTCTTGAATATGCACTGAAGGCACTGTGGTGTGAACTATGGCCAGGGAGAGAGCTCACTGCTGACACACCGATGTCTCAAAATGTCATAATTTTGCCAATAATTAAAGAAACAGCCATATCCATAATTACAAGTATTTATCCTTAATTTGTTCTGAAACGGCCACATATTAGCATATTATTAAAAAAGAGAGAAAGATTTAAATAAGTTGTAGCTACAATACACATGAACATACAGTATCAATATAGCCCTAAACATAGAACAATTTTAAAAGTTTGAACTTGTTTTACGAATTTAACGTAAAGAGACAAGAGGAGGGAAAGTCTTCCTTAAAGTACCTAAACTGAAAATATCCCCGCAGAGGACAAATCTTAGTAGCCTATATAAGATTATCATAATTAGTTGTTAATATAAGCGCAAATTGTATGGCAACAACAGTGACTAAGATAGCTATTAAGCCCGTTGTTGAATGTCTTCCCTTAAAGGGCAGACGATCCTTTTCTTACTCTTAGAAAAAAAAAGGTAATGTGGCAGTAACATTTGTCAGATGTCATATCATGGTATTTTAATACATAACATAATGCTGAAATCCATGTAGCATCGTATTTACATAGCCTAGGCTACTCAAAATTAAATACAAGAATGCTCAAGAAAACATGGAAGTTATAGTAGGCTACATAGTATCAAGTATCAAGCTTTCTTGGCTAAAAGGCTCGTGAAGCCCGTTTACTTTGTTTTATTTATAGATTAAGTTTGCTACTGCTACTCGAAAGTGACAAGTAACTACAGTTTGTAGCACTTTTTGAAACAATGCCGAACTCCCGGTTGTGACTACAACACACGATCTGAGCCTTCTGCCGGGGAGGGAGCGCCTCTGTCGGTGTAGATGTCAAATTCATGCCGGCGAGCCTGCGGCCATTTACTGCTGAGCAAACTCTACTGCTGGGCATCTGCGTCTACTGGCTTTAAACTTCAACTTGGCCTTCAGAGTCCCGTGGATAACACACGCACGCACACACCTTTTTTTCTTCGGCTGTCACAAAACTAATAACTTTCATTACGGGAGAAAAGCCAAATCGCTTGGTAGCTATCTTAATCATTGCGCGTCTCAATAGCGAGAATAATACGCCAGCATTTGTAAGCCTTTCCCACAAAACCGTACGTTTGGCCGAAAACCAGCGAGAAAAGGAGTAACCGGCTGGTAACGAGGAAGCAGGGGGGAAACCGAAACACGGCGCCTGTGTGTTGATGATTACATCAAATTTGACTTTAAGAGTGCACAACTCGTGATCTCCCTCGTCTTTTGGAGCAACGACACAAAAATGATGAAACTGATTTGTTAACGTACCATTTCGAAGCGAAACAGCCAACCTCCCCCTAAAAAAGTTACAGCTTAGAGGCTTTTGTAGTTCTGCTGTTCAACGCTTGGTCATCTTGTCGGCTGCTTTTATAACTCCGTATCCATTTATCTTCGCAAAGAAGTAATCCGTGCTCTTCGGATGGGAGGAATAAACCCGGACACTGACCAAATACAAAACGTCCCACGCAAAGTCTTCGAGCCTCGTCCAATCCGAAAGGTACAGAAGGACAAAATATTTTACAGTAATGCACGGCTTGCTGCAGAGAGTGCACTGGCTGGAGGCGCTGGCTGTTGTTTTGGTCGTGTATCTTTAATTTACAGTGCTGAATTGTCGGTCTCATAGCTTTGCAGCATTGCACATGAAGCGCGCATAGATGTCCTTGTGTACAGAGAGGAATCAATGCCTCGTCTGTTCTTTTGTTTCTTACAACACGAATAGCAACACAGACGGTGTTCTGAGCTCCATACACACATCTTACAGTCCTCGCGGAGAAGGAATTGATGAAATACGGGGGGTGACGTGTGTGTGTGTGTGTGTGCACTGGAGCCACTCGTTTAGAAGAACTGCACTTGATGGCGTAGTTTATACAGTATATATGTATAGGCTACATTATATATGGGTCAGTGACGTAACCCTCATTTTGGTCCGGATCAACAAAGTTACTAATAAATATAGCCTATTAAAATGCAATTCATGCTAAATGGATTGAATGCATGCATCCATGCATATAGGCTATGACGATCATGTCATTCATCTCTGTTCAGGTCAGATGGAACCTAATCCTAAAAATACTAATTGAGATACATGACCCAAAAAGAAATAAAGAAAATTAAAATCTTGAAAAATGTTTTAAAACTTTTTTTTTCAATACATTTAAGTGTATTCAGTGTTCAAGTAAAGTAGCTATTTTAGTAGACTACGTTTGACTTGATGGTTAGCCCACTTTATAATTTTTTTCAAAAAGAAATTGGTATAAAAATGTATGAAATCAACATAAGACCTTAGTACACTTGTCTTAAACTTCAAAAAAACAATTATAACCCAAGAGATCCTTATTTGTCATTAACCCATATAGTGATTCAAGGCTAAGAATGTTAAACCGGTTATGATGCCGAACTCCCGGTTGTGACTACAACACACGATCTGAGCCTTCTGCCGGGGAGGGAGCGCCTCTGTCGGTGTAGATGTCAAATTCATGCCGGCGAGCCTGCGGCCATTTTCTGCTGAGCAAACTCTACTGCTGGGCATCTGCGTCTACTGGCTTTAAACTTCAACTTGGCCTTCAGAGTCCCGTGGATAACACACGCACGCACACACCTTTTTTTCTTCGGCTGTCACAAAACTAATAACTTTCATTACGGGAGAAAAGCCAAATCGCTTGGTAGCTATCTTAATCATTGCGCGTCTCAATAGCGAGAATAATACGCCAGCATTTGTAAGCCTTTCCCACAAAACCGTACGTTTGGCCGAAAACCAGCGAGAAAAGGAGTAACCGGCTGGTAACGAGGAAGCAGGGGGGAAACCGAAACACGGCGCCTGTGTGTTGATGATTACATCAAATTTGACTTTAAGAGTGCACAACTCGTGATCTCCCTCGTCTTTTGGAGCAACGACACAAAAATGATGAAACTGATTTGTTAACGTACCATTTCGAAGCGAAACAGCCAACCTCCCCCTAAAAAAGTTACAGCTTAGAGGCTTTTGTAGTTCTGCTGTTCAACGCTTGGTCATCTTGTCGGCTGCTTTTATAACTCCGTATCCATTTATCTTCGCAAAGAAGTAATCCGTGCTCTTCGGATGGGAGGAATAAACCCGGACACTGACCAAATACAAAACGTCCCACGCAAAGTCTTCGAGCCTCGTCCAATCCGAAAGGTACAGAAGGACAAAATATTTTACAGTAATGCACGGCTTGCTGCAGAGAGTGCACTGGCTGGAGGCGCTGGCTGTTGTTTTGGTCGTGTATCTTTAATTTACAGTGCTGAATTGTCGGTCTCATAGCTTTGCAGCATTGCACATGAAGCGCGCATAGATGTCCTTGTGTACAGAGAGGAATCAATGCCTCGTCTGTTCTTTTGTTTCTTACAACACGAATAGCAACACAGACGGTGTTCTGAGCTCCATACACACATCTTACAGTCCTCGCGGAGAAGGAATTGATGAAATACGGGGGGTGACGTGTGTGTGTGTGTGTGTGCACTGGAGCCACTCGTTTAGAAGAACTGCACTTGATGGCGTAGTTTATACAGTATATATGTATAGGCTACATTATATATGGGTCAGTGACGTAACCCTCATTTTGGTCCGGATCAACAAAGTTACTAATAAATATAGCCTATTAAAATGCAATTCATGCTAAATGGATTGAATGCATGCATCCATGCATATAGGCTATGACGATCATGTCATTCATCTCTGTTCAGGTCAGATGGAACCTAATCCTAAAAATACTAATTGAGATACATGACCCAAAAAGAAATAAAGAAAATTAAAATCTTGAAAAATGTTTTAAAACTTTTTTTTTCAATACATTTAAGTGTATTCAGTGTTCAAGTAAAGTAGCTATTTTAGTAGACTACGTTTGACTTGATGGTTAGCCCACTTTATAATTTTTTTCAAAAAGAAATTGGTATAAAAATGTATGAAATCAACATAAGACCTTAGTACACTTGTCTTAAACTTCAAAAAAACAATTATAACCCAAGAGATCCTTATTTGTCATTAACCCATATAGTGATTCAAGGCTAAGAATGTTAAACCGGTTATGACAAAACAAACATTACATGTTCCAATAACTTCATAACCTGATTGGAGAGTAGTGCCAAACCTGTTTCCAAGATAAACAATAGGCCTATATCAATCAAATCTGTTTTGTGCGCGTGTGCGTCTGTTTTGTGTGGATATCACTTTGGGCATTAGCATCTAACTTTACAATAAGAAAAATCATTATTTAAAAATTATTTCACTTTGGGAATATGTTAAAGTGAACAAACGTCGTTACATCCTTTGACATGAGATCGTGTTGCCAGTAGGCTATCACTTGAATTTGCGTTTAATCTATTTTAAGTCATTAGTGCTCAGTCAACTGCAGTGTCCTTACGCGCCACCTTACTCTCATTTTAAAGGGTTACAAGACGCCTTGGGCATTTCAGAACATAAATAAACTGACAGTCAAGTAGGCCCATAGGAAAACGAGCTGTATTTTATGGGCTAGGTAACTTACGATTTATGCATGTCTGCAAAAATCAGATTCTTTTGAAATGCCGTAACAAGGAATAACGTTTCAGAATGGCTAATTTACATTAATTGTACTTTTGCTGGCACAGAGGTTTATTGAACTTAGGGGTTTACGCCTCTATGCTTTTTCATCAACGTACACAAAGTGTGGCCTACTTGTGCAGTGCTCAATGAGTAAACTTTATTGAATAGTGTTTTTTTTAAGTTGTCGAAGCTGTCTTACTTTTCTTCTTCCTCGAAAAAGCTGCAAAAGCTCCCTGAACTCTACAGCCAAATATTTAACCTTAAGTTTCGAGTTCCTCATCAGACACTATTTGGTCAGAGCCAAGAATGATAATAGCTTATAGGCCTACTCTCAGTAGACTGGCGGTTGGTAACTCTTAAATGTAGGTGATCTGATTAAATATTGTAGTTTAAGACTTGCTTATTCTTTCCATCACATGTATATTTGCCGTCAACTGACAGCATTTTTTTGAGAAATATCTCAAGTGGAAATGTAATAAAATTGATATAAAATATTGTTTTTAAAATAAAAATCGCATGGGTCAGTATAGCAAATAGCAATGATTAGCATATGTTTATCCTATTTAGAAGAACGAATATAAAGATTTTAAATAAAAAAGGAAACTATAGCCTAGGCCTATACATGAAATTAGTTTATTTGTTATATTTTTAAAAGCGTTTTAAAAATGTTTTAGGGCTATTATTTGCCCTTATTAATTTGCCCGTTCCAAGCTAAATTTAAGACCATGAAGAATAAAGCTAAATTATAAATATCCTACATCTGCGCAAATTTTAAATCTCACAGACAAGTTGAGGTATGATTTTTTAATACATCTGTATAAATATGAGATTACATAATTTTATCTTCAATAATTTTTAACACAAATGGAATAGTATGGTAGGCTATAATATGCTGTTCCCATAATTATTTTTCCTCAATAAATAAAATACACTTCATTTTACTTTATTCCTTAATTGAAATAATAACTTTTCGTCCGCGTGGTAAAACTCTATATATAAATAAAACTCTAGAACTATATAAATAAATATAGATGCTACTTATGTGCTAACGTAAGCTCTGTTAAATGTTTTTTTTTTAACATGTTAAACGTTATTTTAAAGAACCTAAATAAGTTTTCCCCGTTTCCAACAAGACTTCTTCAAAATCCACATGTCCTCGTGTATTTGTTGGCACCTTCAAATGCAGTCGCGTATTTTGGATCCTTTGGACTTGGGTCGCTTCATTTTCCAGGCAAACGCTCTTTTTGTTTCTCCCACAAAATAGCTTCTGAGTCAAAAAATACCGATTTCTGCGCCACACTCTAAAAACAAGCATATTTTGTGCTAAATATTTTCACAATATTTATAGGTCTTAAAATTACATTTTGGCGTATTTTAAATTTACTGAAAAACATTTCGGTGCTGATCTTCCAGTAATTGCATAAATTACCATTTATTCTTATTTTATGCATGCATGAAATGATGACAGTATTGGAATTTGTTATGACTAAGAGCACATAACACTGAAGTTCTAACTTTATACAGCACGATCAGAAAACACACAAGGCACAAGTACAGGCTTTCACAGAGACAAACACACATCCCACACATGAAAGTTTCAACAACTGGCTGACATACACAAATGTACTATTCATGTATATATTTTTCACTGTCAAACCTGAAAGACAAAGAACAGGCATTTAATCCAGAGAAGAGCGGAACTGTGGATAAAAGAGCAGCACTGGCCACAGCAGGGCAGATACAATATACCACAGAAAAACTGCAGGTTTGACTGCATGATGTGCAAAATCATCTCTTCAGAGTGAATCATGTTTTAGGAAACAATAGCCTATATGACAGTGTAATTGCAATAATTTTATTTACAGCAAAATTATGCAATGCAATTCTATTCTAAAATGCCATGTTTGACTAACTGTATAAAAGTGCACTTATATATGCCAGATGTCTATGTAATTTTTATTGAGATAACAAATTGCAGATGAACATGTATACAATGAAAACTGACATTTCTAATAGAAATTATGTGTCATTTGCATTCTCCTCTAGTTGAGTGATTATATCTAAAAATAATGTAAAAATAACCTGAACTAAAAATATACCCATGTATAACGTGAACAAGTGGTGTGTTGTTTTACTGGACAGATCAAATCTCTGGCCTGGATACTTGGACAAAGTAAAAGAGCTATATAAAACAGTTCATTAAAGAAAGTGCGAGTAATAAAACTTCCCCTTCTCTCCTCTTTTTCTGTTTGTATCAGGAGAAATCAGAAAGTAAACATTCAGAAATTCCACAGCTAAATGAACTGTACAGGTTTATTTTGTTGATACGTGAGAGCTGATAGATCATATGTCATCTAAACCTATCTCATGAAATGTTTGGGGGAAATGTGTTTGGTCTGTTTTTAGCCTCTTAACTCACCCAAGCGCGTAAGTACATAATCTCTGAAAAAACAGGTTAGTAATCATTCTGACTTATAAAAGTGGGCATCCTCAAGAGGGCAGACCAAAAACGGCTGTGATACTGTTGTAGAAAACATTCCAAAGCTCATGCAGAGGTTTACCAAAAATTATATCACCTCATTCTTATTAATGTGATTAATTAAGGTTCCATATGGGGTGATTTATGGTATCTAAAACTATGTAAGTCATATATAATTTATCTGAAATATACCAAATAAATTATGTATTGCACCCTTTTAATTTGAAAGGAAACATTAACTATGCGAGCATATGGATTTGGCTATACTGTAGATCTGGAACAGTCGGATCAGCCAATATTACAGATAAGGTATCTAGTGTATCAAAGACTGTACAGTGAGTACTGGGTATCAATTACTGCCCCTATCAAGTGTTCTTTGCATACTACAGTGTCATGCTCCTACTAGTGGTGAGATGGAAATACTGCAGTATATCACGAATAACGTGTGTGGATATGTTGATGCATCTTAGCAACAATACTTTCAATTTATCAAAGTAATACCAGTCTAAATTACCATCTAATGGCTGGTTAGTCTCCTATTTAACTGCTGTTTAAGTGCAAGTGCCTTGCAGATTTAGCATGTCAAATGTTTTTATTCTCTTGCCCCCTCAAATTGCATCATTGTAGTTGCAGTAAAGACTCTAAGCACATGTGGACTTTGCCTTTTTGCGGCTGTTTCCATGTCATGAAATCATATGTGGGTGTAATGCATGATTGGCCGACTCCACAGAGACACATATATACTGCCCAAGGCAAATCCCAGTCTCCAATACAACTTCACTTTCCCAAACTACTGCAATATGAGAGGGGGACGGGAAAACGTCTGGAAACTCTCTCAAGACAGATCCAAGGCATGCAGTCCAATGCCAAGACTCCGCTCCTTCTTCTCAAGAGGACCAACTTTTCTTTCACTGCTCATGCCATCTGAATGCTAAGTGCAAATTGTGCATAATTTTCCAATTTTGGATAATTTGTGGCACATTACAGTCACCTTCAGGGTAAGCCAAGCAATTCCATCAAAAACAAGTGGTTCGAATGAAGTCAGCCTCGCTCTAAGTGCACATTTTATTAAATGGTACACTTTAGGGTGCAAAAGAGGAAAACAAAAAGGTTGATATGTCTTATAAGTATGAATTTATTTTTATTTACATTTAAACAAAATTTTCAAATGTTTCAGTCTTAGCATGCTAAATAACAGCAACACTAAAGCTGCAAGTTAGGATCCGTATCTGACGGTACATAAACAAAATGTAAGTATCATCATTATTTGCAAGTCATTGACATATTTGCACACTGTACAGTTTGTAAATTTTTATCTATTTGTATTTTGCTCAACATTATCCGCATTAGCTAGATTTTATAGAGCGGTATTGTCTAAATGAAATGTTATAGTCAGTTTACTCATTTAATTGGAAAGCCAAACATGCAAAATCCACACCAAATGTAATCAATGATGTACTTACAGAGATAGTTCACCCAAAAATTAAAATTCTGTCATTAATTACTCAAACCCGTAAGACCTTCCAAACCCGTGAGACCTTCGTTCATCTTCAGGACACAAATGAAGATATTTTTTGATGAAATCCGAGAGCTTCCTGACACTCCACACTTCTGACACAGCAACACAACTGAAACGTTCAAGGCCCAGAAAGGTAGTTAGGACATCAATAAAACAGTCCATGTGACCTCAGTGATAAAACCTTAATTTTACGAAGCTATGATAATACTTTTTGTGCACAAAGAAAACAAAAATAGCGACTTTATTCAAACATTTCTTCTATTCCGTGCCAGAATTCGACGCATGTTCACGACAGTACCACAAGTATTATCATAGCTTCATAAAATGATGATTGTATGTATCACACGTGGATTATTTTAATGATGTCCTTACTACCTTTCTAGGCCTTGAACGTGGTTAGTTGCATTGCTGTCTATTCAGGGTCAGAAAGCTCTCGGATTTAATAAAAAAAAAATCTTAATTTGTGTTCCGAAGATGAACGAAGGTCTTACGAGGATAAGTAATTAATGACAGAATTTTCATTTTTGGGTGAACTATTCCTTTAAAGCTGATGGCGAAACCCTCATTGACAGAGCTAACACATGGATCCATAATACAGTATATGCTACAATGATGACATGATTCATGGTTCATTGAGCAGCCATGAACAAGACAGTCTTATGCGGAGAAAAGAGCCTCGCTCAGCATCAAATATCCACCATAATGAAATTAATCACCAAATCCTCTGCGGGACCTCACTAATGGCTATTAGAAAATGATTACATCGCAGTAATTTGCCAGTGATTATGCTGTGATAAGATAATGACCCGGCACCCTGCAGCAGAGTCCAAGAACTCTAATTACATGCAGATTAGTTAGCACATGTCGAGACCTCAGGACAAGTGCACATATTCTATCCTAAATCAGCTACCTCTAATGAGCTCTTCATTAATTGAATGATATATATCACATTTAGAAGGGATTAGCTGCTGATGATAGCTGAGTCATGAAAATGGCTTGGCCTATGAGTCAGAGTAAAATCGACAATTATAGGAATTAAAATCAACCTTTCAAGTTTTCCTTTTCAATGCTAAGGGCCCCTTACTGTATAAAGTAACAAAGCAGGAACCTTCTGCTACATACAGTATAAAACTGAGTGTTGCATTTTAAGCCTGGCCTATAAACGCAGGTGTATAGTATCATATTAATGTATTTTACATACTTTGTTAAGATGCTTCAAATGCAGAGCCATTAAAATCATTATTGGTGTGCAAAGTCATTTACTTGTACATTACATTTTAATTAATTTTTAATAAGAGGCTACATTTTAATAATGCATTGTATTGTGGAATGCGAAAATTAAACATTTAGCAAAAATTTAGCTTTGTTTGAAAGGGATAGTTCACTTAAAATAAAAAAAGTCATAATTTACTCACCCTATATGACAATGACATTCTTGAAGAACGTTTCAAATGTTTGTGTCATTGTGGTCCAATGAATATATATATAATATGTTTTCTGTAAAAAAAAAAAAAAGTCAAGACAGGTTTGGAGGAACACGAGGGTATGGAAATTATTACCATTTTCATTTGGGCTGAACTATTCCTTTAATATTGTTTTAAGCATTTTTTTTCACAAAAATAATGTGAATAAAAATAAGGCTTTAATCCAGAAATTCTATTCCTGATTGGCCGTCTAACTTCAAATCCATGGCACCTACTCAATTCTAATAAAATGTAAATTGTTTTGATGACCTAACAGCTTTACGTCACATTCAAAAAGCTGTTCAACTGTGGCTAAGGTTCAGTCATGGCAAACAAAAAAGAAGGCAATATGAGATGTTTGACCCTTTACAGATGTTTGTCTGTGGTGTTGTGCTTTATCCCCACAATATGAATCATTTTCATGCGCTTTGTATTTCAGTTTTGGAGACACCTCAAAGCTTAATTCCATTTTCCAACACAGATAAACAATGTTACATGCAGCATGTTTACAGAACAAGAAGATGATGCATGAGGTTTGGCTTTAAGCTGCAGTGTTCAGGGTTGGGACGCTGTCCAGTTACTAGGTGCCTTGGACAGAGTAGACTGGTTGGATTTGTTATGAATAAAACAAAAGAATAATGTATGACAAGCCGAAATGAAAAATTATGCAAAGCACCTGTAGTGAAATCAAAGAATATTAAAGCAACTCATAATAAAATAACAAATAAAGTGAAGCACATGTAAAATCAAACAATAAAATAAAATCTCCTTTAACTTATTAATTATTTAACTTAAGACTACTTATTAAAGTAAAACAGCTATTATACATCATATTTCCTTATTTTCTGTATTAATTATCTTAGGATAAATACGTAGTCGACATAACTACACCAGATGAATGAAAAAGCAAAGTGTTGTCTCCCTCTTGTGGTGACATAATATTTCAACCTAACCAGAATTTTATATTTACCTTTTGACAAAAAAAGACAAATATAATTTATTTTTTGTATTAAGATGTGCTCATAAATGTGTTAAAGATGACACTGATGTTACAAATGAGTCGATCAGATAAATGTGTTGTATTTAGGAACCCTACAGTACGGCTGTATAACCACCATAAACACTGAGCTCCTAAATACAGTATAAGCCCTAGTTTTCATATTAATGGTAGGCCTATATGAGTTTTTAGTGGTTGATTCTTAACCGCATATGCTGTAGTAGTATCAACATGTCATGAACTGCATGTTGAATCAAGTAGGTTGTGTTGGTACTGCTGGGTACTAAAGCAAAGCACTGAATGGCATGACTAAACGAGTAGACACAACATCGCATGCAGCTGTCTGAAGATCCTCTCTCACAGATGGTGTCAGGATTATACTGGACGACTGGCAGGCAAAATGCAAAACAAAATATTTTCCCTTTTTAAGGTGGTGGATTATCCGGGGCCAACAGATTGCCTTTTCAGTGCCTCAGCTCTCCAGTTCATTAAGGGACGAGCACTAAAGCTTCAACATCCACTTGGCATGAATGGAAATGTTTAATTGTGAGGCATTAAGACTTCATTTAGTTGCCCTACAGTTAAGAGTTAGAGTTCTGAACATAAGTTTACATGCCTCTTGCAGAATATGTATTAAATTAAGGGACATGGTTAAAGTTGAATTGGATGATCAGGGCAAATTGTACTTATTTTGTCTTCTGGGAAACCTGTAGAAATTACTTATGTAGCTTCTGAAGGGCAGTATTAAATGAAAAAGATATGATATTCAAATTTACACCCCCTGGTTCTTAATGCATTGTGCTTCCTTCTTGAGCATCTGTGAATGTTTTCATCTTCTGCAGTAGTTGTGTGTGAGTCCCTCAGTTGTACTCATTGTCAAAGATGGATCCCAAAATCCAATCTCAAAATGCATATTTGAACCATTTTTGGAAATGGTTCAAATATGCAGATGCTAGAAAACCAAAGAATGTGCCGGACCTGGAGAATTTTTGGGGAGTTTAACTGCTCAGGACAAACAAGGGACTATTACCAAACTTTTTAAATCAATGATCATCCTGGTAAAACATACAGTATTAAGATTCATGGGTATGTAAACCTTTAAACTGGTTCTTTTGTGTGAATTCAGTTAGTATTTTGTCTCAGTTGGACTATATGTAAACGTCTGTTACATAAAATGGCTTATTCAGGACAGTACTAAATTTTGTAAAAAAAAAAAAAAAAAAAAGGGACTTTTTTATGATCATCCTGGTAAAACATACAGTATTAAGATTCATGGGTATGTAAACCTTTAAACTGGTTCTTTTGTGTGAATTCAGTTAGTATTTTGTCTCAGTTGGACTATATGTAAACGTCTGTTACATAAAATGGCTTATTCAGGACAGTACTAAATTTTGTAAAAAAAAAAAAAAAGAAAGGCAGTTTTTGATCCCTCTAGTAGTATTAGTATCTAGACTAATAGTTTCTAAAAATATATTAACAATTTGCCTATTCTGCAAGGGCATGTAAATGTATAAGTAAAACTGCATGTCAAAATGAGCTGTATTAATGGAATAGTCCAAAAAATAAAATTCTGTTTTCATTTACTCACCCTCATTTCATTCTAAACCTAAATGACTTGCATACACATTACAGTTTTTTTCAACTGCTTACACACATTTTCAAAACTTTGCCTCTTTTTTTCAAAACTTTACACACAAATCCAAGAATTGCACACACAAAATGCAAAATGCCTCACATCTCTTGCAAAATGAAGCACTGCATTCAAAATATCACAAACACATCTCAAAAGCAGACATTTGCAAATACCTTTGGCATAATATTAATTCCTGTTAGATTTTTGTGTGTTACATAGAGAATTGTGTGCCGTGTTTTGCAAAAAGGGTTTTATGAAATTGAAAACGGAGTCAAAGGCCGAGAATTAATGTATGGTATGCAGATTTGGTATGTGGTTCTGGTGTTTGAGTGTCAGGTTTCAGAAATTGTGTGACAGCAGTTGAAAAAACTGTAATATAAGCATATTCAAACCATACAAATGAGATTTAAGAGTTACAGTGGTGGGGAAGATTATCCATGAATAATGACTTAAATTTGAATGTTTTTCACACAAAGCTTGCAATATAGTATAAGTCATATGGACTATATTTTTCTAATTTTTTAGAGCTTGGCAGTCCCTTTGATTTTTATTGCTTAAAACAAAGCAACATGGTTATTATGAATATTACTGTGTGAAACAGAGGAAAGTCAGTTATATGGGTTTGGAACAAGATGAGGGTGAGAAACTGTCAAATTTAATTTCGGGTGTTAATAATGAATCTTTAATTATTATAAAAAAAGGTAGTACATTTATTCCCATTGTTAGGTGCAACATTACCTGTAGTACCGGCAGTCAATAATCGCAATTGCATCATTGTATTTCCATGTTTATTGATGTAGTATCATGGTAATACCATGGTATTCTATGAATTACTTTGGAGTACCAAAAAATGGTATATGAATATGGTGTTCATTCAGCATGGTATATAATGAAGTGAAGTACCATGGTATTAGCCTCTGATAGCACCATTATACCATTGTATAGCCATACTAAAGCTACTAACAGCAATATAGTTGCATCTACACCTGTACACACAAATTCACAGATCACATGATCCCAAATCCAGTAAATGGCTAAAGAAACGTGTAAATGCCCGGGGGTTACACCCTCCCACCTCAGGCCGGGCCAGCTCAGCCGGTACTGACTGGCTGCATCTGTGAGGGCTGTTAGTACGTCTCCTCAATGACCATTCTCTCTAATTTTAGCCTCTCTGCTCTCTCTACTGCTGGGAATGATTCATGTCAATTTCCAGACGTCTGAAGTCACGGGCTGGAACCACAACCCCCGTGCTGTCCCACTCTCATGCTGTAGAAAATCACTACGGGGGAAAGATTCATGGGCTCTGGTACAAATTTTGCCATCCTCTCTGTTTTTGAGTTACCATCAAACTCTGCCTTTTAATGGGGTTTGGAAGTACAACCCTGAGGCGTGCTTCCTGTTAAGTATAAAGTGTTACGCATGCTGGCATTCGCAATTCGTGCCATGCTGATGTAAGCCTGACCACGTGTGTCACCACACCGTCACAGCGGCAGACGTCAAGTATGACAACATAAAAAAGGTTCTGCATAACTTGAAATTATACAGCCTTGAATAAAATCTAATAACTGATATTTTTATGGTGAGTTTGTACAAGTTTTATCTTTTCTACAGCTCCACAGGTGAGCAACAAAGCGAGCCAGTAACGGATAGTTCACCCAAAAATTAAAAGTCTTGCATCATTTACTCACCCTCATGTTGTTCCAAACCTATATACATTTCTTCATCTGTTGAACACAAAAGATAATATTTTGAAAAATGTTTGTTCGTAGAATAAAATTCAATGGGGTCCAATGCTATTTTGTAAAAAATAAAAAAAAAAGACAATTTTAACAAATATATTATTTTGTGTTACACAGACAAAAGACAGACCGGTTTAAAATAACAAAACGGTAAGAAAATGATGGGAGAATATTTGGGTGAATATTTAAGCTCAGAGACCAACATGGTATAAAGTGCCCTTTCCAAAAAAAACAACAACAAAAAAACAACAGAGACTGTTCTAATTGAGAATTGCACATGATCTGTAAAACCCAAAAGTTATAACCCATTTACCCTGAGCTTTAGCTGTGTAATTCTGCAAAAGTCTAACTAAGTTGTAACCATGTTTGTATTTAATTCAAAAACCCCATTAGCCAAACCTAATCTCCTTCCTACTTAAGGAAATCCCAAATTCTGAGGAGATGTTCCTTTGATTAAGTTTTTTCAGCTCTTTATCAAAGTTAAGACTCTGCCACGCCCCCTAAAACGGCTGGTTCTAACACGCCCCCACATATCTACCTCACTATGTGGAAATAGTTGCATAATGCCGCCCAAATGTGCACGCAAAGAAAGAAGGCGTGGTTTCAGTAACCGCAGTTAGTGTTGAAGCAGCCATGTCAGGGAGACGCTGTGTGTTTCTAGGCGAAAGCAAAAGCACTTTATTTGGCCTTCCGAAAGTAGATGCATTTAGGAATCTTTAAGATTACTTACAACAGAACAGCAATGCATTTTTGCCTCTTATTTCATCAGCAGGAAAGCAATCCAGATTTGACTGTATCCAAACTAGAACAATCTTTGGTTTCTGAGCTACAGTATAGTGAATAAAATGATTGTTCTGAGCTGCAAATAGCCACACACACACACCTGATCATTTAAGAATGTCGCACATATGGCACATAAATCTACAAAAAGATTTCATATAAATCTATCTATCTATATATATATATAAATATATCACTCCATTTCCCTTGTTTACGAGAAGACCTCCAGCACTGAAGTTACTATGAAAAGAGAGCCTATAGAGGAGCTAAGCCAGCATAAACTCCTCCACCCACACGTAAAATGACCAAAAAAAAAAAAAGATGATTTGCAATCACTTTGAAAACATTTTTGCTCTGTTGTAAGTAGATTTTCATTTTCCGCTTGTCAGATGTGATTTCAAAAGATTGTGGCTACAACAGCACAACATGTGTAACCCACCCACATGTCTTGAGCTGGGCACTTTGAGTTAAAAAGCATCATAAAAGTTGCGTGTGCATTAAACAATCTACATTCAGATGCATTACACCTGATAAAGTCTTCTCAAGCAACCTAATAATGCACGAAAGATGTATTTTACATTGGAGAAAATAAAGAGTTTGCTAGAATACATAGAAGCCATACTATATAAAGTTCTAAAGAACAGCAGATATTTTAGGAAAATGTAATTATGAAACACCTTTTACAGAGAACGTTTTGGGGTGCGTATGCAACAGAAAGAGTGCCGCTTACAAGAAGGATCAAAGCATGAAGAGAAGGAGAGATTGAGTGAGTGAATGAGTGAGAACATGTGTGAAACACCGGCTCTGAGAGCAAGGTCATTTCTCAAACTGGGCTTGACAAACAATCAAAGCCCTTCATTTGTGATTAGTTATTAGTAAAGGCTCATAGCAAATGTTAATTGCCAAGTTAATTTAAACAAAAGTGTGGGTGGCTAACGCAGTAAAGAGAGAAAAGGAGGGAGGACAGAGAGGAAGAAAGCAAGCGAGA
>NW_015665129.1:2700456-2704211 GCF_001515625.1 Sinocyclocheilus rhinocerous
AGATACTTTATTTTAATTTATTTATTCATATTAAGTAAAACTGCCACTAAAAATTAAAGTCAGTAAATCTGTTACAATGTCAAAGAATTTTAGTAAAACAATAACAAATGACATGTAATTTCATAAAACATGATAAAGCAAAATAAAAATCCCCAGAAACCATGTCTATGCTTCATCCCAACAACAGCGCTCAGCTATATTACCAAAGTCATCTGAGGTCACCTGCTCACCACACTACAAATAACACGTCAGACCCCTCAAACAATTACTCCGCAGCCAATTACGTCATGACGGCTATTCAAAAAAGATATATGCATAAGCCGCAACAGGTTGTACATGATAAAGCACAAAGTTTGAAGTTTATTTAAAGTAGGTTAAATAACGCCACTCACCATCCACCAGGTCTTAGCTGTCATATCATAACACAGAGAGAAAAGGAGGGAGGACAGAGAGGAAGAAAGCAAGCGAGAGAAGGATAAAGGGTGGGCAATCACTTTTGTTATAACAGAGACGAAACAGGGAACAGAATCAATCCATTATCGATGAATAAATAAGCAAAACTGAAGACTTGAACACTGAGCAAACAAAGAATTCCAACAGAAACTGGCTGAGAGACGAAAAGAGCTCTCCAGCTCTGAAGAAGACGGTAAGATAAGCTAAAACACAAAGCATGTGAAATAAAACACGTGGACGGAATGGAGTTTAAACAACTTCAAGTGCTAATAATAATGTGAGGAAAACAAAATCAGCCCATGTAGAACAGAAGCAGGCTCAGTCTGTACATATTTTGTCATATTTTATAATGATATTCAAAGCATTGTGCTGCAAAACAGCTTTGTTTAATGCCACATGTCATTTTGGAAACATTAAAACAAAGCACTATAGTATGGACAGTTATATCAGGTATGTATTAAGTCAAAGCTAAGTGCTTCAAATTCAAGAAAAAATATTTGATAACCTTTAAATAAAAAAATATATATAAATTATATTTAAAAAAAAAAAATTTTTTACTCCGCAGCCAATTACGTCATGACGGCTATTCAAAAAAGATATATGCATAAGCCGCAACAGGTTGTACATGATAAAGCACAAAGTTTGAAGTTTATTTAAAGTAGGTTAAATAACGCCACTCACCATCCACCAGGTCTTAGCTGTCATATCATAACACAGCTGCCATTTCACAGCGTTCTCTGCCGTGTTGCCACTCGTGTGTGTGATGCTGGGGAGCTCCATAAAGAGAGACGGATACAGGAAGCGAGAGAGAGAGAAAAGGAGATGTGGATGTTTTCAATCCGGTCCCAAACTCAGCCAAACAGGAGAAACAAGAGGAACAGAAGTGCAAATCCTCCTCAGCTGCCTCTTTCTTGCTCTCATCTTTACCTCCCTGTGTGGCACAGAGAGAGACTGGACAGTTTAGAGGGACAGAGAGAGAGAGAGCGTGAGGGTGAGACCTAAAGGATTAAGATTTCGGCAACAGTTCCCACTCAAGAGTCCACACTCTCTGAGCAGACCATCTGAGAGACACCCAGACCACACCACCACCACCACCACGGGCTGCTAGACAGACCAGCTAATGCCAGCTGTGTTAACAATCACACATATAAGCGCACTCACACAAAACCACACTTTGCTTGCTTGCTTGCACACATGCTTTGGTTTTATAAAGCACATGTATGATGAAACTGGGAGCTGATGCCAAAAATCCTATGAGAATAGAACAGAACATGCAGCGTTCAAACATGCTATTTTCTTACAAGCACAGCAGGGTTCTTCAACAACAAAAAGTCAATCCTATGTCGAGACCTGACCACGATGATGTAATCCAACATCACTTTTTTTCCTTTTGACCTTGTTAAATCATGAGTTTCCTATCTGTACGGCTGTATATTGAGGGGTTGAAGAAGCCCAGTCTTCATTTAGTAGTGAATCTCCATCTTTAAGACCACCAGAGTAGAAACTGATTCTGTCTTCTTCATCACTTTCGATTCACATTAGTTGATGGGAGAAGAAATTTTTTAAAAAAATTCTGAAAGAATGTGGAAATTAAATGTGTTTCCCCCCCACCACCACCACCTCCATCAACCACATGGCAATGAGAAGTCCAGCCCTTGCTTGGCCTCAGGAGTGCTGAGTGAATGTGGGGGATATGTGGGCAGTGTTTGTTTGGTTTACTTGCTTTTTCTTTTCCTTTTTTTATTTTGGAATTTTTTGTTTTTATCATGCATCAAAGGACTAAGTGTCAAAAGTCTCCTCACAGCTCCCCACACACTTTACATCACAGATCCAAAACACTGTTGAGATTAAAAATATGAATATGAGTAAATTATGACAGTGCACGCAAAAAATATGTAGGTGACTACAAAAATATTATGGTATAAGTGAAAATGCAGAGCAGGAATGAATTAAATTCAAATTAAGAGCTGTTTATTAGTCGAGAGAAAATACAAAAAATTTGAGCCACATAATTAAAAATTAAATACATTTGCAAGTAAATATAAAAAAACTAAATAAAGATTGTCTACACTGGGCGAATCAAAGCAAACGTTGCAAAAACATCACCTGTTATTGTTGGAAGCAGAGCCGTTGTTTTTCACCCGGCTCTGGTTGGAAGTAGCTCAAACGTGTGTAGTATAGGTTACGTCAGAAATAGAATTGGACATCCGTTTATTGTCGGTGCCTGGACGACACGCATCCGAAGTATCCATCCACCATCATAAGCGTTCAAGTCATGTCGGATATATCGTATTTACGAGTTGAACGCACATGAACGCCACCACAAAGTCGTTATTACGAGTGGCTTGTCAACTCCTAAGTACGAACGTCCCAGGAGGACTTGAACGCAGCATAAGAAGGGGCGCGGCCATCTGTAACTTAAAGGTAGTAAGCTACTAGTGTCATCTAGCGGAACTACAAATATAAAGCATGTTTTCATACAACCTTTGCAAAAGCCCGTTTAGTGTGTCACGCTTCCTCCAACTCAAACACAGCTCTTACGAGTCTATACGGAAATACATTTAACTTGACCTTTAGCTTACCTGTCGAGAAGAAACTCCGGAAGTTTGTGTATGGATTGAAACCAAAACATTTCATTAAATTCCTCCATCTGCCAGTGTTCCCCTTGTTTTGCCCTGTTGTCTGTCTCTGTATATTTTGGCAAGTCGTTGTATTTTGCTTGCACTGAATTTGTATGTGAATTTCTTTGTCCACACCCGCTAAACACCCCCTGGCTCAGCCGTCGCAGTAGCCACGCCCCAAACTCTCGCAATTGGCTGGGCGGAGGCAGGCACGTGCACACATAGGCTGCATCAGAAACAGTGTTGCCAGACGTACGATAATTATCGTATTTGTATGATAATTTTGACCTCTGTACGATGTACGATCAATAATGAAAAAAATCCCATAATGTACCATAATTTCTAAATTTCAGAACGTGTTTTTTCCAATGTCAACCTCATCAAAACAAAGCCATGAAACCGGCTCATTACAGAAGCTCTAAATAGGTTGGTGCACACCTCAGGACCCTCAATATCTGGCAACACGCAGGATTCTGATGACAGCGACTCAGAGGTGGAGTTTGGACCTTCCCACAAGGTACGCCTATGGCCCTATGATTTCCGCAATGCGGAAAACACGGATGGAATTGCGGAATCCAGTCAACGGCATTTATTGTATAATGCGGAATATCACGGAATTTGTCAAAGTTTGGATGAATTAATCAAAGGAAGGTCATTACACTTAAATCGTGATATGGACTA
>NW_015665129.1:2704642-2706615 GCF_001515625.1 Sinocyclocheilus rhinocerous
ATTTAATTTAACCATTTAAAAAGGAGTCCAGAAAAATTAAAATGGAAAAAAAAAACAGAATCCAAAAAAATTTGAATTTGAATAAAAAAAAAAAATGGAATTTGGGAAAAAATAAAACGTATTTCATAGGGCCCTAGCATAGTTATTTATTTATTGTGGTAATTTGAAGGTTGTGTCAAAAAGTTGTTGTTGTAGTCTAGTAGATAAATAGCTGTATTCTGTACGTTTTTACTCGTATACGATAATTTTCTTCCAAATACGATAATTTTGAGCTTCTGGAACGATACGTGGACATTTCCAATCTGGCAACACTGATCCGAAAACGTATAAGTTTAAGGCAATGACTTTGCAGGCAGCGTTTTTGCACTAAGGCACCTCGTGAAACAGCTTCTGAGGCAGCGTTGACAGGCTTCTGAGGCAGCGTAACAGTTTAATGATCTACAACAACATAAAACGAGTTTTTGTGATAACTAAACGAATATTTAATTACTATAATACTGATTTCTCGCTAGAAATAACAACAAAAGTGCAAAAATTTTTTTTTTTTTTAATAAATGCATATATGTGTGCCTGTGTGTGTGTTTTTGTTTGCGCACAGCGGTCCGCAACTGATTTCTAGTCGTGTCCTCTTTTGGAATGCCAAACAAAGTAGTTTCGCTTTCACAACGAAACACACAGCGTCTCACATGGCGGCCTACAGTGAGCGGCGGCCGGAGGGCTAGAGTGAGGAACGACCGGCGGGCTTGAGAACGGTGCGGCCGAAGGATTCGACGAAGGAGTGTCCAGCAGGCTTGCGGCAACCACATGTGACGACCCTGGGCTGGACTCCGCTTATTTTTTAAATTATTTCAAATATCAGTATTCAACATTTTATGTTTAAAATATCAAAACAGTATTAATGCATTTGTAACTGCAGGTTAAATGCATTCATGTCCTGCATTAAACAGTGTGTAAATGCATCTAAATGCCACTAATGCAGCTTCTGTGTCATTGCAAAGATTAATTTTGTCAATACTGATTTAATTTGCTTGGTAACAGCCCAAATGACTTATTATTCTAATTGACTGATTCAATTTAAGAATTTGACTGAAAAGATGATGCACACTTTTAGAAAAAAGGGCTTTATATAGGTAAAAATGCCCATAAAAGGTAAAAAAATAAATTGAAACTTATTGGAAAAGATTAATTTCTATCACTGCTGTGAACTGATCACCACACAGAATATGAAGAATATCAAAAACTTTAGGAGTCAGCTGTCCACGGTAGTCCTTAAGATATCAGCACAATAACACACTCAGCAAAATATCATCGAATTATCGTTATCGATAAAATCCCAGAAAATATTGAGATGTACATAATACTGCACACCCCTAATATATTTAACATTTTGATTAGAAAAAAAAAATTCTAATGCCCTTTTTTCCACTTAAGCCCCTGCCCCTCAAAATCTCTCTGCACTGTGTGTGTGTGTGTGTGTATATGTTGTATTACTTTTAAAATATTCAAATAATACATATCAAATCAAATGATGCAGATGCAAAAATGATCTGGTTGCCCTTATAACATGCCCTTATCCTTAAATCATGAGAAAAATTAGCCAAGGTAAAAGAAGATATGACCCAAACTAAATTAACTGCAAATTCATTGAGCTCGTAGCACGCGTTCCTAAATTGCACGCACAAATGCAGTGGCGCGCACTGTATATAATTTTATACTAAAGCGCAAATGAAACTACAAGCATGCAATGTCGTTTTTAAATGTCGTTTGTTTTTTTTGTTTTTTTATTTAAGTCACGAAGTTACCAAAAAGGCGATTAAAGCTGCCTTAAACGGAGCATGCATGTAGGTATTTGTTATATATGAGTCACATTTAAGAACATGTCTCTGAAATGCAGTGGTTTTCAAAACTGTCCTGGAGCAGCCCAGCACTGTCTCCCTCATCTAACACACCCGATTCAACTCGTCAGCTCATTA
>NW_015665129.1:2706835-2709179 GCF_001515625.1 Sinocyclocheilus rhinocerous
AAAAAAATGGCTTTATAAAGGTAAAAATGCCCATAAAAGGTTAAAAATCAATTTAAACTTATTGGAAAAGATTAATTTCTATCACTGCTGTGAACTGATCACCACACAGACCAAACATTTAGGAGTCAGTTGTCCACGGTAGTCCTTAAGATATCAGCACAATAACACACTCAGCAAAATATTGTCTAATTGTCGTTATCGTTAAAATCCCAGAAAATATTGAGATATATTTTTTGGCAATATCGCACACCCCTAATATATTTAATGTTTTGTTTAAAAATTAAATTAAAATAAATATAGGCTAAGTGCACTTTTTTCCACTTGAGCCCCTACCCCTCAAAATGTCTGTGCACGTCCCTGGGCGGAGGTATGCAAATACATTGGTTGACAAGCAGGTGGGACATACTATCAATGTATTCGCACCAAATGCAATGATTGGACAAACTTTTTATGGTCCTGAGCTTTCCACAGAAGATACAGACGCTTTAATTATTGATTGCTATCAGGATGTGAAGAGACTTTTAACCAGTATAACAAAAATGTTCCTGGAAAAATTGCTTACCTTTAAATGTGCAATGCTTCAGATGTCTTCTGCTTCCAGTTTTTCTAGCAGTACGAAATATATATTGCGAACTGGTATTTCTTATCATATTATTTTCAGAGCTGGGTGGTAAGTGATTACATGTAATCTGGATTACGTAATCAGATTCCAAAAATTAAGTACTTATAATTAGATAAATTACATTTTAAAACTCTCGTAATCAGACTACAGTTACTTTTTTATTGATTACTTGATTACATATATTCACACCATAGCAATACATTATTCATAATTTATTGATTCCCCCATTTCTTTTTCATCTTTTAAAATTTCCTTTCTAAAATGCCTACATGACATGCAGGTAAACAAAATATTTCATTTTTCGTGTTTTATTTTGATTGATATTTTCATGTTATTTTAAAATGACATAATTAATTATTTGCTTTTCATTAAACTCACAAAGCCCCTGCAGTTCCTTCATGAACCCCAGTTTGGGAAACCTTGAAATAATGTAATGCTTAATTCACTTTATGTTGTTAATAACAATGAATAGAATATATTTTCTTTTTCGTCGCATTTTAATATCAATATGTTACAATATTATCCTATTTAAATCAATGTGATAAACGTGTTAGGTTAAAAGTAATCTAAAAGTAATCAAAAAGTAGTCTGATTAGATTACCTAAAATGTGTAATGTAATGGATTACATTACTAACTACAATTTTTGTCATGTAATTTGGAATCAGTACCGGACTACTGTAATTTATACAGTAATTTGTAAATAATCTACCCAGCTCTGATTATTTTATTGCATTGTCGTAACTATACACACACTAGTTTGTATCGCAGATAGTTTTACCATTTACTGCACTGTTTTTATTCTGGTTATTTGCCTATAACGCCTAATAAATAAATCTCGCACATTCACAGAATAAAATAGTTTACTTCAGTGTTGCAAAATAAGGGGGATACAGATTTTTTAATTATGAGTTATATTTGCTTTTGGCAGGATGCGCAGCTCCTGTCCGGTGTGGGCGGGTTGTTACAAATAATATATATGTAAGAAATATCACACGAGCTAGCGTGTGAATCGGCTGTAGTCACGAGGCCACAATTAATCCTAACCTAAGCCCTATTCGCACGGGATTAGTATTATTTTGTAATAGTCATTTGTAATAATTGCGGAGGTTGTCTGTGATCTTAATCCCGTGCGAATCGGCCATGTCTGTAATTTGTAAAGTAAAAATTCCCCCGCAAATGACCTACCATATTTCGCCGAACACCGAGGTGCTGTGATAATATTAGTCCCGTGCGAATCGGCATCTCTGTGATTCGGCCAGCATTTGGCGGGTCGCATATCATTTTTCGAAGTTTTTGTTTCCTGTGTGCATTTTTTATCCATATATTACAGTTAAATACTGTGTGATTTACAGAAATCGCTAACAGTGTAGATAGAGAGAGATGGCAGATAAAAAAGAGGAAAATATCAGAGAAGCAAAAGATTAAAAAGAGGGCTACGATCAGGCAAGAGGTAGGAGCCGCGTAAATATCGGAGCAGATTCCCAGCGGTGGAGAGAACTCAAGGAGCGGGAAGGGCTCGAATCAGATGCCGTCGCCGAGGTTGCGTTGTTTCTTCTTGATAGGTGACAACCCTCTACATTACGAGTAAATCACTCGCATATGCAACTAAATCTTCACTCTGGGCGACTAAATGATGTCTAATATTAGCCAATTGCTAATAAATTCTCTGATTTTACTCGCCAGTGTGTGAGTTGGAGGCTAAGTATAAGTTTAGCACACAC
>NW_015665129.1:2709462-2733952 GCF_001515625.1 Sinocyclocheilus rhinocerous
TATATATATATATATATATATATATTATCAGCCTGGCGAGTAAACTAAAAAATTTACTAGCCAATGGCGATTCAATTGCCAAGGTGTCCGTAGAGGGCTGGGTGAGTAACTTTGATTTTGCTTCGTTTCACACAACTTATCCGTGTTGGCTTTTGTTTGAATAGGCTATGCTTGTGTGTCATCTTCACTTGTTTCGCGATCTTCGTTGCCATGGTTGTGTACCTACGTGTGGGGCGGAGATTTCAAAATAAGGGTGAGGTCCTGTTGGGGTATGGGCGTGTTTGTTTTGGTGCTTTCAAATATCAACATCGTTTGGCAAAAATCGCTTAGTGCACCTTTAAATATTGAGTGATTTACATGAGTGATTATACTGCCACTATCACTTTGTCTATTTTGCTCCGCTAACATAAATAGAACAAAGCCACAACAGAATGAACGGTTTCTCCAACACACACGGTGTTTATTTCCAGAATGACTCAGTGTTTCTGAACGAATCGGTAGAATGAATGATTCAGTGACTCGCACATAAAGAGTCACTTGTTTCATTCCTGAATGAAGCAGTGTTTTGAACGAATCAGTTGAATGAATAATTCATTTAATGATTTTCTCATAAAGTCACTTACTTGTATGTCTGGACCTACGATATAACTGGCAGAAAAATACCCACAAGTAATGAACAGACTGTCTGGAACACACAAACATAGACATGCTAAGTGATATAAACAATGAAAACTCCCAGTGCTGTTGGATTCTATCAACACTCTTGAAACGCTGCTCAACCAATCATATTTGAGAATTAGAACTACCTACTGAATAATAATACATATACTGTATTGTTTAAGTTTGAGTCTCAAAAATGGGAAACCTCATGGTGTTCAATTTGGAACAACAAATAACTTGTTTTTATAGAGGCTTGTTGGCCTCCAAAGTACAGTACATAATAATACTACTGACTTATATTCCAGCCAGAGGGCAGTTGGCCAACCACAATTCTGTAAGGACAGGATATTGGGTCAGACACTTCAACTCTCATCCAGCTTGCAGGAGAAAACAGAGCTCTCTGTGATGCTAAAACGAACCACATGAACCAAACTCACTCTTTGACTTTAGAAAAGGGCATGACAATAGACAAAGAGCAAACCTCAGACAAGAATGTAATTTTGACTAACCTAAATGATAGTGTGGACAGCTTTAGTCACTGCATCAGATTTGGCTAAATGCTGATGTTGTTTATGCATTGCTGTCATTAATGATTTTGGCCCTGCTTGTTTACAAATCATCTGTCATGGCACATCAGCCTCTGCTACGATCATGGCAATTGAGGTCTGTCTGAAATGAATCATGGGTGACATCAAAAAAGCAGCACTGTAAGTCAGAACAGCAGCTGATGCTTGACGAATTCGAATTCAGTTCAAGCAAGGCCTCCATCCCAGCTGGGGGCTGGAAACCTCACTCTTGTACATTCTTTGGTCATCCACAATGATTCGTGATCTATCCTTATTCTGACAATAATCACATGCTCTCTGCCAGTAACCTTTTCTCTCTCTCTCTAATTGCCTTCTCTTAAAGGTTTTTCATGATTTTTGAAGGAGAGTGTGTGGTGAAACTGCAAAGTCACTCTCAAGGACCCATCAAATGCCCACATATTCCCCCAGCCAAGACAAAAAGCCTTTAGAAATGATTTTTGAAGGAGATGATATAAGCAAACTTGTAAAGCCCATATTATATGGTGGATTTTTCATTATTTGTTTGCATACTTAAAGCCCAGTTCCAGTGGCATAATGGACAAGGATTGTGGGTTGGAATCTCACCTGGTTGATGAGCAATACTTACCATTCCAACAATATTCATGCAGTGCAGTCTGTCAAACTTCCTGTACCCATGAGTCATCTACTAATTGTACAACTGTACACCATAATGAATTTCAGATGTAGTATCTTCAGTATTTACTCTATAATTCATAAATTCACTGTATATAAATCTCGATTATCAACTGGTTTTTTTTCAATGACCTTCGAGTGACGCATTTGTCTCGTGCAACATTTGTTAGCTAACGTCAACTATTCTGAAGACGTTTTAAATAAAATAATTAAGTTTTTTAAAATCTATTTAATAGTAATTAAATAATAAAATATTCTTTGTTATATTTTGTTTTACAACGAAGTGCATTGTGAGTCCATTGGGACACTGAACTTGGCATTTCACGCAGGGCAAAATGTCGCTCCTCAAGCTTCCTGGGAGGAATTAAATAGATTTGGTTACATATCATTTTCAGCCATGGAAAGAAAATAAATCATACATTTACTGGAATATCGATATGAAAACAAAGAACGACGAACACTTAAATAAAACAACCCAAATGAAAAACTGCGTTTTAAATAGAGTTCGAAATGGTCAGCATGCTGTTGTGCCACAGGAGCGCTAAATGTCAATTTCTGTTTATACACGAGTATGACATGCTAGTTGTAATTTGAAAAGCACTGGAGTACAGTTTTTGGGTAAAGTCAAGCTTGAAAGTAGAATATGATAGACGATGACATCCTCTCCATTCCTCCATCCAAATCCGCACAACGTGGACGACGTTTTAAAAGACTGCTCTCAAACATTACCATAGTAACCATCATATTCCGGGCAAATTCATAACGTTTGTTCCACCAAAGATATTCAGAAAAGTGTGCCAAACAACTCTGGTCCCCTCAAAATAGCATTTTTGCCAAAGCTGTATTTGTACAAGATGAAAATCAGAATGTGCAAGACATTGAATGTTCCAAGTTCAAATGGACTTAAGACATTTACTATGGTAATCACAGTTTCTCCCAACAGTGCGTACCATTTAGATACAATAGGCCTAATTGTTGCTAAAACTGTTAATTATTGCCATACAATAGTACAAAATTAAATCCAAATTTCAGCTATACTGACTTAATGTGGCAAAATGTCATTATTATATGAGATGCAAAAGTCATCCTATATGTCCCAGTTCAAAAAGTCAAAAGCTTTATATTCCTCATAACAGTCTCAATTAAATGCTGTTGGAAAACTAAACGACTCTTACCACACTTATAATGAGCGGTCTATAAAAGTATATAGAGTAAAGGATTTGGCAGCTTGTATGTGATTTGCCTGACCTCTCTGAATCCCTCCATACAGCAACCCCAGTATTCTTGGGTGGCTGTCCCCTACCTTTGCTCCCCTCACGATGTAATCTTATATCATTCACACCACTCTGCCTCCATCCAAGTACAGGCCATGGTCCAGACTCCAATTAGTGGTCACACTAACAGGCGGAGATGATGCCTGCCCCTCAAATTACCCACAGCAGCATGTTTAAAGACTGCAAGGGGGGTATTGCTGCTGGCACACCGTGGGCTGATACCCAGGAGTCAGGCAGCTCTGCTTTAATTAAAGGGTGCATTTGCATTTGTTTCTGCTGCTTGTGTTTCAGAAATTTATTTCAAATGGCAATGCCACCCAGTATTATGACCCGAGTGTATTCAGGTATGACGGCGGGACGGCATTGATGGACTATATGCAGAGCTCCAGGAGGGAAGCAGGACTGTAATCTTCAAAAACGTCTGCGGCTCAACTTTTTTATTTGTATGATAGAATCAGTGTGCCATAACCCCAACAAACACTGTATAGATCCTGCCCTTTTAATTCTTATGTGCAATGGTAAAAGGGTTTCTCAAATGGAAACTGCAGGGAGTTTGAGAGTTGATGAAATGGATAATTAATTAAATCCAGTGTAAAAAAAAAAAATGGGGATGCACAATTAATATTAATCAGCTTTTGCATACATATTTGTTTGCATAATTCACAGTATTTTTGAGTATATAAGTTTGAAGCATTCCATTAGTATTCTGCCAAAGTAAAAGCTTGAAATATTAAGACATAAATATTAGTATTGTAACTTGTATTTTTAAAAAAGTAAATTATGTAATTTTTTTTTATTTGACAGTACAATTGTAATTTACAACAGTACTAACTTTTACTTTTTCTTTTTATAGAGCTAAAATAATAATCAGAATCAGCAATAATTATGCATATTAATATTAATGTGCTGTTAAATTATTAACTTAAAATTTTTTGTATAAGGGACATGGCTGACAGAAATATTTATCAAATATTCATTTTTTTTATTTAACAGTACAATTGTAATTTACAACAGTAATAAATGTCAGTCTTCCTTTTTATGATTAGAGTTAAATTAATAATAATCATAATAATGAATAATAATAATTAATGGGCACTGTTTATTTTTAATTACATAAGTTGGATGTCAAACATGATGTATAACAATGGCCAAAATGAAGTTCTTTTTCTACTTTGTGAATTTCCAAAATCCACTGCAGGGCCACGAAGCTCCTTAACATGACTCCCTCTAGTGGATAAAAATGTAACTGCCATGTAACAGCTACAGGTCAAAGCGACAAAGTATTAATGTGGCCGACTAGCTAGTTTTCTCTAGGCAAAGCAGTAAACAGCTTAAAAATGGTTGTGTCAATAAATTAAGCCGTGAAGATTTCTTTGTTCTGGTCCATAGAATGTAAATGCAGAACCAGTGGCAACAGGAAATGGAATGACACCATCCCCAAAACTTTCAGTTTTAATAAAAAAGTGACAACTCTCTTACAAGTATCACGTGTACCACTTCAAAACAGTACAGGCATAACCGCCTGAACAAGCTTTACTGCAAACATATTTGTGCTATTCCAACTTTACAGCAAGACACTTTGCATAAAAGCATCTGCAAAACTTTCAAGAATGGCCAGTTTCTGTAATGTATTCAAAAGGCACTTTACAATGTTAGCATACAGACTAGAAGTGTTTTTCATTTCCATTGGAATCCTCAAAAAGGTTTGGTAAATTTTCAGCAGAGCAACTTCCTCTTGAATGTGTTGTATTATTGTTGTCCTGTTCGAGTTGTCACTCCATGTGACAGACCTGAGTTCATATTTTAAAACGTCACACAAAGAGCCTGTTGACAGTGTAAGAACAATGCTGAAACTCGCATCTCCGAAGTGCTGAGACAAGCACTCGTGACCACAGCGCAGCAAATTTTCTTCTCTTCCTTGTTCCTGGTTAGTTACAAAAGGAAACACAGTGTTTCCTCTGCAGTGCGGCCCAGTCTTTCACAGAATGTTGAGTTTTTTCACGTTTTTAACACACCTGTCAGTTCAGTATACCATTGATCTCACGGCTGTTCGTCTCATCGTCATGTGTACCCATCAGCCCACTGATGACCGCGAGACCTGAGGAGGCAGTAATGGATTTGTAATAGGAATACAAGGAAATTAAAGGGTACCCTTTAAGCACATAAGGAAATAATGTGAATAAGTATATTTACAGATAAAAAGCTTAGATAAATGCTACAATTAAGCATACATTGTTATTGTAAAATGCCAGCCAACATTGAGAAAGAAAAGAAAAAGGTTTCACAAAATGTATTTTAACATGCTAAATTAACATAATATGTTAAACAAATTCATTTTTAAAATTGGTGCTTTAGATTGAGATTTACTGTGAGAAAAAATTTAATTCAAAATGTTTTACTGCATAATGTTACTCTAAAAATAGAACATTTTTCAGGTATTTTTAAATTATTTGCTTTGGCTTTTTCCCATTATTTTATTTTGAAAAAAAAAAAAAGTTGCCTTTACATTATCATGCTGTCTTTATATGGTTCATATGGTCTCTCTCATTAAAAAAAAAAACTGAACATGAGGACTGTCCGTTTAAATAGTAATTACAATTTAATACGAGCACCATAATGTAGTACCATAGTATTTATCAAAGAACCATTAAAATGGAAATACATTTGTTTTTTTAAATTCAGCCCACAGAATTTCCCTTTCACCCATGTATGGTTTCCTCTGGAAATCTAGTTCCCCTTTTAATGTAGAACAAACATCAGCAGCTGTCATCAAATTTGTGTTACCAAGCCATCGTATCCACCATTTCAGGCTGGGAAAGATTTTAGTGCTTTAACAACAATGTCTTTTTTAAAGGTTTCAAAAATTTCCTGGACTCACGTCGGCGAATTGCGATGGGCCAGATGAGAAGGGTAGAGAGACAGAGAGCAGCAACGCCAGCCACACCGCCGGTGACAATCACCATGACAGTGCGGAAAAACCATTTGCAGTCAGAGTCCAGTGTGCTGTAAATAAAGCGCAAAATAATCAGAGTAATCTATATAAAACATGAGACAACGAAGAGTTACACTTCCACAGACTATTAACACACTACTGAATACACATAGGTCAACTGTAACACACACATTACAACAACCAGTGAATATCTGTCCTAAAATGAGACCAGTAGATAATCATAGCCACTGTGCATTTAAGATTGTATTTGCAGAGAAGCAGGGTATTTAAAGAATCTACATTCCCAGCCACTACGGTCAGGAGCCTGGAATTGGAATGGAAATGTAATTAAAGGGGAATGGAGATGCTGGATTGTACTCACTGACAGGGATGTAAAGCCTGTATTATCATCACTCCAATTCCATTTGCCACCTTATCAGTGAAGCTCATTGCACCGTACACAAAAGCACCACTTTGCTGTTAAAAGAAAGATTTTCATTAGCATTATTGAAAAGTAGTTCTGAAGTGGTTCCTTTAGGGCTCCAGACAGAAGAAAAAAAGTATCATATATATATATATATATATATATATATATATATATATATATATCGTGTTTCTTATATATATATATATATATATATATATATATATATATATATCATGCTTCTAAAATGACACATTTTGCTTAAAGCCAAATCAACCTTAAAAGAATAAATGTACAAGTCCTCTATCAATAATATTGCTTTTTCCAGAAAAAGTCATCTTGTCTGAATCAGGAGAGAAATATGCACATATAAAGCACGGTTTATAAGTGAAAACGTCCTAAACATTTAATGGTGGATTTGTATCTCGCAAGCATGCAGCTTTTCACTTCACAATAAGATGTTAATTGATGGACTGTAGTTATGTAGATTACTTGTGGATCATTGTGATGTTTTTATCAGCTGTTTGAACTCTCAAACTGACGGCACCCATTCACTGCAGTGGCTCCATTGGTGAACAAGTGATGTAATGCTAAATTTTTAAAATCATTTTTGGGGGAACTATTCCTTTAAAAAGAGTTCATAAGGGTCATTTGTTGGCTAAATGGGCATTAGTGTGTGTGCTGTGCTCATTGCTGCAAAGAAACGCTGGGGAACATTGTGTTCGGTAAAGAGATAATATCTGACGAAACCACATGTGGACAAACACAAAGTTTGTCTGACTGATTTTAGATTTTAAATTACGGTCAGAAATGTTTTTGTCATTTTTGCAACCATTTTCATCGCAGTTTGGGAGCCCTGCATATTTTATTTGAAGTCCATTTGCTCAGGAACTGAATGAGCACATTTTAAAGCTCAGAACGAATTAACAAGACTGAACTACCAAGCTGATAACCAACCAATGACTTGCATTAATTGCATCTGATGTGTGCAAAGCCCCTCAAAAATAGGTTTATAACTTATCACTTGATATCATCACATACTCTTTGATCGCCGATGAGTTTGGCAGTCATGGACAGTGACATGACCAGAATGACAGCAGATCCAGCTCCCAGCAGCACGGCGGCTCCATAAACCCGTGTACCCATGTTTGTGTCCACCAAAACCCAAAAGGAAAACACCATTATGGGCACAAGGCCTACAAAATAGGCCATCTGCAAAGGCAGAAATGAAATATGAGGTATTTTGAGTCACAGTATGTTGAAGCAGTGAGTGAAACTGTGAAAACCTACAGAGGTGCCGATCCATTTGTTAACAGGCTTCATAACCAGAGAAGACACAAACCCACTGACGTACATGACCAGGGGAACAGCTGCAATGTAGTTCTGCAAAAAAGAGAGGATTTTCTGCTCAGTTTTACATCTGCTTTATTGTGCCAGTTCAATGCTGGCCAAACCAGCTTCACTGTACACATGTGGTATTGTAATTAAAAGTACAAATACACTATGTTAATATTAGTTTCTTTGTCTAAGCAATGAAAGTCAATGCGCTCCATTGTTCCATTGGATCCGTTTGGCGTTCATTGCATGATCAAAAACATCTTTTGTGTTCCACAGTTTTTTAGTGCTATTTACATACCGTTATAGTGTTTATTCATATTTTAAAATGACATTTTTTAGATATTTAGTTTTCATTTTAGTTTAAGTTTTTATAATTTTGTTATATGCTTTTGTCATTTTTATTAGGGTTGAGAGATTTATTAATAGTTTTAGAGTAAATGACGATTAGAAATGTTTCTTTTTAGGTGAACTATCCCTTTAATATTCTCATGGTTACTGGATTTTCATGATCCACCCAAAAAAAACTTTGGTTGGATTTTGTATTGGTAAGTGTCATGTTTCTCACCTTTGGAAGTGATAAGGAGTTTGTCAGATACATTGGGATGTATGTTTGGGACAAATTTACAATCAGTCTTGTGCACATATATTGTACTGCTACCTGGAGTAGGAAAAAAATATATACCTTTATTGTTTTTCAACAGCATACTGTGAAATATTTCATAATTAGATGGATTTTTACTTGTTTGTAGTGTACATAAATAAAGCTTTTTGTGTGTGTGTGTGTGTGTGTGTGTTGATCAGATCTCCATGAGATCACCTGATAGAAGGCAGGCTCAATGAGCCAGTGTTTCCACAGTAGTAGGGGTCCGGAGATCTGGGAAGAGCCGGGGATTGAAGGCTGAGATTTCCCAGTCTCTTCACCCTCCTGAGGCTGGACTCCTTCTTCCTTAGTGCCCAGGTGAAAGATGACGGAGGTAACAGTACCGATGGCCCATATTATGAGTGCCAGATACTGTCACAACAAAGATAAAGCAGATTTTACAAATAAATTAAATAGTAGATTATATTTCGAAGAATGTTGGTAACCAAACAGTTTCCGTTCCTATTGATTTCCATTGTATTTTTTGTCCATACAATGGAAATTAATTGGGAACGGAAACTGGTTACCAAAATTCTTCAAAATATCTTCTTTTATTATTTTCAAAAGAAGAAAGAAAGTCATACAGGTTTGGAAAGACGAGAATTTTTATTTTGGGGTGGAAAATCTCTTTAACTCTGATTGTCTGTTTTCAGCTTGATAGACATTATAAGTATTAAATCTGTCGAACTGATCTCTAAATTGGGTGTATATTTGCATTTACTCACTCTGAATGTGGGAACATCAACCCAGCCCAGACTCTGGGAAATCGATGGGTCTTCTGTATGTTGGGATTGGAAGTGGAACAAGATCCACGCCACAGCATATACCGCAATGTTTGCCACCACTGTAAAAGCATACCTGTTAAGGAAAGCAAACAATTTTATGTATATCAATAACAAAGTTAAATAAGGCCACAAAATGACTTCCATGAAAGCCAAAGTTTAATTTAAAGTCACATTGAAATGTACATTAGTGGTTATTCTTCCGTATTCTGACATAGATTTAAGTGTAGCAGATTATTGCAAAAGAAAAATGTAGGCAGGAACTTGGTTCTAACTATCGGTTGTTGATTGGATGGGTGCAGACCATAAGAAGAATAAAACAATAAGATAACATGAATTTAAAAAAATAGCTAGGGTGATTTTTCATTGCATTCTAACTTTAAAATGAGAAAACCATTTTATAGCTTTTTTCCTGTTATATTTCCAAGACAAAATGTTGCTAATAGTGTCACTGACCTTAAGACCTTAAAGTTTGGCAACATTGTTGCTCTACATTGGTTGTTTGACTTGAGGAGGTAGTGATACTGTACCTATATGATGTTAGTTCCACTTTGGCGTGCTCACATGTGACCAGTTCAGGAATGAGCGACAGATGGGATATCTGAGTAGCAGCCCAGCCGAATTGGAAGATAATGATGAATGGGATGGCGTAAATCAGTCCTGCGGTCTGTGGGGTTTTCTCATCACATCCAATGCAGGGATTGAATATGAAGGGAAAGGAGGCAAACACGCTTATTGTTCCTGGGAGGAAATGGACAGTAAACTGAACAGTTAGTGCTGTGTAATGATGACACTCGGGAAGTGACATCATTTGGACCTTTTCTGCAGCATGACTTTGGTTGGTTGCATTTGTAGTGCCTGTTACCCAAATTATTGTGAGAAAAACAAAGATACAAAACAAATACCTTTCTTTCATTTATGGTAAATATATTTCATAAATATTGTAACTGGTAAAGTATTTATAACTATAACCCAACCCTTTGTTCCAGTGGTGCTACTAAGTGACAGCTTAAGGCTAAATTTGCAAACCTGTTTCCCATTCTTACATTTTTATAATTTTTTACAGTTTTGTCAGCTTCAAATATTTGCCTATTGATGTATAACGCCAAACACACGAACCACGTACAAAATGTATAGAAAACAAAATTTAGCTTGAGTTTCTGCAATTTACGATCAATTCATTGGGGAAACACTTCCGTTTTTAAGTTTCAAAGCTTTATTTTGTAGCCTATTCGTGGAAAGTGCATCTGACAGTCCCCGGACTACAGCTGACGAGCTTCCGTCTAATTTCCCCGTTTGCTTTGAATATGAATCATCCATCTGCACTTAATTCTTTAGCGGTAGTTTGCAGGGATTTTTTTATGGGGTTTCGGCGGAATACCCCTACTACAGATTATTGTAAAGCACCATGGCAACTTGCTTTTATTTTTTAACAGTAATCCTATGGAGTTTATCCTATGGAAGTAAAAATTCAAGAAATATATCAGACAAAAATCAGAACACGCGCTCCTCCACACACCGATCGAAACAGTCCATTTATTGTAGTTACAAACACAGCTGCAAGTTTGAACTCACACTCTTACCCACTAAATGCCAGGTCTTTCTTTTCCCATACTTCCCACATCCTGACGTCCGATCGGACTCGTAACCGATGAGCGGAGTGCAGATCCCGTCCGCGAGCTGACCGACCAGCAGCAGCGCACCTGCGTTCGTATCCCTGAAACCGAGAACCGAGTGATAATACACCAGTAAATACGTGAACCACATAGACGCGCAGAGGTCGTTGAAGAAATGTCCCACGGCGTACGTCAGGCGCCTGCACACGGGTAAAGTTAGCGGCTGATCGGACATCGTGAATGAAGGAAACGGTCAAGAAAGAGCGACTGTCTTAAGCGCAGCTACCAATGAGTCAAACGACTGAACAGAACTGAACCCTGAATCCCACTGAAAAGGATCAGAATGATGCTTTAGTTTTGAAGTAAAAGTGAAATGGCCACTGATTGTTTGCATCCAGCAGTGCCCGTTTTCGGTTTTAATTCTCCATCTCACACCTACGCTATCCAGGGAAAGGGGATGTTACTATGACATGATTTTAATAGACAGCACATGCCCTCTTTTAAAAAAGGACAGGAAAATCTACCAACGTCAACTTTGACTCTGTAAACGAAAACAGCACATTATCAGAACTTACATTTAAAGGTAAGTTCTGGAAGCAACCAAAACTTAGCTACACACAAAAAAAGAAGTTAACATATATAATCAAGTGCAAAAATAAATAAATAAAAGCAATAAACATAAATAATTCAACCAATTTAAATATTTCTAATATATTAACCCATAGGTGGTTGCTTGAGCATTGCTAGGCGCGCTTGTTGAGTCAAGTTTTGGCATAAGAAGCGGAGGAATAAGCAATCAAACAGCACAAATATGTTTTAGTAAAACAAAATCAATTTGTGTTCTGCGTGTAACCAATAAAAGCTGATAAAGTAAAAACCTTTAGAACTTAATAAGTAATATGATTATTATTTTACAATGGACATCTACAGCTTCAAATGTTTTTCCTAGTTTGAAACAGACGGTGTTAGTGTTCCTAAAATACAAATGCAGAATCTACCAGTTACTAAAATAAAAATGCAGAATCTATTAACCCTAATGTGTTAATAAATGACTAAACCAATCGCCTGATAACTATTCTTTTTTTAAACCTCACAAGATCTGATGCACACAGATGACTCTGAACATACGGTCATATGACATGTGACAATACCCCAGACACTTGGCCATACGACATTCATCATAAAGTAATGATTATGTCACATCTAGCATTTAAAATACACCAAGTACTAAATGGGTCTAATACGAATGACCAGCAGGTAAATTAATGAGTCAGCAGCTTATGAATTGCAATTTAATCCTAATTAAATCCCATTAACTTTTAATTAAATCTTAATTACTTTTGCTTTATACACACACACACACTATATGGACAAAGGTATTTGGGACACACCTCATAATTATAAAATGTATGCGTTTCAATCAGATCCACTGCCACAGGTATGTAAAATTAAGCATGTAGCCTTGCAGTCTGCATTTACAAATATTTGTAAAAGAAATGTGCTGTTCTGAAGAGCTCATCTGTGCTAGATATCTCACGGTCAAATGTAAGTGGTATTATTGGAAAGCAGAAGTGTTTAAGAACAGCAGCAACTCAGCTACGAAGCATGAGACCATGTTAAGTCACTGAGTGGGGTCATTGAGTGCTGAGGCACGTGGTGTGTAAAAGTCGCCAACGCTTTGCTGACTCCATAGCTGCAGTTACAAACTTCCACTGGCATTAAAATCAGCACAGAAACCCTGTAGAGGAGGCTTTATGGAATGGGTTTCCATGGCCGAGCAGCTGCTTGCAAGCCTCACATCAAGTACAATAGCAAGCATCGAGTGGTGTAAAGCACGCTGCAACTGGACACCGGAGCAGTGGAAACTCACTTTTCTGTTTGGCAGTCTGGTGGGCCTTCCTAACTGCATTGTGCCAACTGTTAAGTTTAGTGGAGGAGGGATACTGTTATGGGGCTTTTTTTCAGTGGTCGGACTATGCCTCTTACTTTAGTGAAGGTAAATCTTAATGCTTTAGCATACCAAGACATTTTTGAACAATGCTTTGCTTCCAACTTTGTGGGAACAGTTTGGTGAACACCCTTTTCCATTCCAGCATGACTGTGCCCTAAAGCAATGCAAGATCCATAAAGACATGGTTGGATAAGTTTGGCGTGGAAGAAATTGATTGGCCCACACAGAGCCCTGACCTAAACCCCATCCAACACATTTGGGAATGGAGATTGCAAGCCAGGCCTTCTCGTCCAACATAAGTGCCTGACCCCCACAAATGCTCTACTGGATGAACGGGCAAAAATTTGCACCAAACTCCATATAATTGTCTGTGTGTGTAGAATGTGATGTCTTTAAAGTCCCTGTGTGTGTATATATATGTAACCCCTCTCCCCCGGGTCCTCTCCGCCACACCTCGTTCTCGCTCTGAGTGGGTCTCGAACCCGGGTCTCCGGCATGGGAGGCGGACGCCGTTACATATATACACACACACACACACACATAACGCACAACACACACTGGAACTGTCCAAAACACAGATTCTACAACAATAGTCATAACCATCAAACATTTAAAATAAACAATGCAATCACTCAAAAAAATACCAGTGCAGGACACTTGCTTAAATTTGAAACATTTTACTTGGAAAGGCACAAACTATGATTTCCTGGTAAATAAACTTTGATGTGAGAAATAAAACAAGAACATATTTTTCTTCTTTTCCTTAAACGGTCCTTGAACAGATATCAGCCCTGTGCGGGATGTGCTCCCACATCAGTTTATATAGTCTGTCGGTTGTCTCGTCGTTTCATTTCAAGCCCACTTTGTTGTCTTCTTTTTTTCCAAAAGTGCAATAACAACAATGACAAGAGAATAATATCCATTTGTCTCTCCGTCCCCCACAGTACCTGAGGCCAGTAACTGTGCTACAGAGTCCACAATGACAGAAAAAAAATGGAAGAATTTTTTTTTTTTTTTTAAAGACAAAAGGACAAAAAGAAAGCATTTCCAGGACACTACAACTGCTTCACAACCCAAGGATTCCTTTAAATCAAAAAAACTAATCAAAAAATTAAATTACAGGGAAAAAAAAGACTCCAGAGTCTGGTTGAGATGAAATGTGTCCTGTTATTTTGTAATTTAGTTGGGGTCGTTCCCAGTGCAGAGGCGACTCCTGCCCTCACGTTTTTCATCACAAATAAGATCTATTTCTAAGAAAACTTAAATCATTTGTTCACTGATGTAACGTCCCCTGATCAACAAACAATAAACGTTTCAAACAACATCTTTTCACACACTGTGGTTTTATATCATCATTTAATTTCATATCATCATCTTTTCATCTTTTTGTGTTTATGTGCGATTATGTATCTTCATTATTCTCTTTTTTTTTTTTGCCTGTTAAAAAAAAAAAAAGTTTGTTTGGGCCTCTCATATTCAACCCATAAAAAAAGTCATTTTGTAGAACTTGTAACTGGAATCTTTGTGCTGAGGCAGTGTTATTATTGTTAATGAAAACTAAAAATCATTTTTCTTATACACTCATGTTCAAAGGTTTGGGATCGATATGGTTTTTAAAAAATTAATTAACATTTTTATTCATCTAAGGATTCATTACGTTTACCAAAAGTGAGAGTAAAGGGGTTTATAATGTCACAAAATATTTCAAATTCGAACAAATGCAGTTCTTTTGAATTTTGTATTCATCAAAGAATCTTGAAAAAAAAATTAATATCAGCTTCTACAAAAATATTTAGCAGTACAATGTTTTTTAGCGCCAAAATATAATTATAGAATAATTTCTGAAGAATAATGTGACACTGAGGACTGGAGTAATGGCTGCTGAAAATTCAGCTTTGCCAAAGGAATACATTTATATGATATTCAATGGGAAAAATAATTGTATTTATTTTAATGTTTCACAATATTACGGGGGGTTTTTTGATGAAAGACATGCAGCCTTGGTAAGCAGAATAAAAACTTTTCTTCAAAAACCTAAAAAATAAATATATCCCAAACTTTTGAATGTTAGTGTATCACAAAACTGAAAAATTGAAAATAAACCAAAACACATTTTCATGGTTCCAGAACTAATTTAAAATCTAAAAAAAAAATTCTTCTACTCTAAATAGATTTGGCAGTAAAACAAAAACAGATCAACTAGAAATCTTTGAAATAACTAAAACACAAACTAAACACAAAAACTAATTTGTAAAGACAAATTGAAAACAACAGAGAAGTAAAAACTAAATTATAAATTCAAAACTATAATAACCCTGTCCTTAAGATGATTACATTCAAAATTACATTCATAATTATCTTAAGATGTGAGATGAAAAACAGCAGATCTGTGTTTGGATCATGGGACATCATTCCAAAACCCAACACTAGGTGGCACATGTGTCTCATCAAGTGCCTTTCAAATGCACAACATAAGAGTTTCTCTTTTGAAATCTATCAGCATCCATTAGATCCTATCACACCGTAAGCTGCTCTCCAGCTAAAATGCTTGATGGCTTCTATTTAAAACACATGGTATCTCCAAGGAACGGCACTCTGTAGTGTGTTCAGAGCCTAAAGGAGCCTAGCTGAGCGTCACAGATGAATGAGTGTGCGAAAGACAGAGAAAAGCAGCCATGCTCACTCAAAAAGCAACACCACGAGCAAGCAGTACCTGCACTGAGCCCCCCAGCCTCTCGGCCGTGAGTTGCGACCCCAGAGTCTCCTTATTGGTCACTGGCGTGAGCTGGGACTCACTTCCTTTGGGCTCGGGAGACTGATCGACAGTGGAAGAAGCATTTTGGGCGGAGAAGCATGGAGGGTGGGCGGGGTGAGATGGATGGAGATTTTGAGGTATGATGGGAAGGGGCGGTGGGTGAGTAAACACAAACAAACGAAAAACAAAACATTAAAAAGAAGACATCTCACATGCAGAAGCTTGCTCAGTTACTAAGATAAAAGTTAGAAGTGAATGACACAAACTAACAGAAATAAAGAAAAAAAAACAGAGTGAGAAAAAATAAACAACAACCCAGCAAACATGCAGAATTAAGAAAGGCTGCTATTAGAAATCAAAGCAAGTTGTTTTTTTTGTTTGTTTTTTTTTACAAATAATGACATGAACACTACCATTATAACTTTTAATATTGTTTTTTAAAGACATGCAAGTACAAGCAGAAGGGCACATATATGTACAACAATCTTCCACCAGACTTTTAAGCTCATTTTATGCTCATGTAGCATGAAATGAATGCAGAGATACTCTGGGTTAAACTGGGATTTTTAATAAAACAAGCAAAATTGCAGCTATATGTTAGTGGATGTACATCAGTACACATTTGATATATTTTATTTAAAGATGTCACAGGAATGAAGGGATGAACCATAATGAAATCAGAATTTCCAGGGTGGCATTCTGTGCTGCACTGAAGAACACTCTCTGTTTGTTAGTGGATGTATATTGGGAACAGGGGCACATTTTGGCAACCCTTTATTTTGTGATTTCACTGGAACATGGATGAGCCACCAAGAAATGGTGTATGTGCTGGAGTTGCGTAATGACAGCAAGAACACAAAATCCAGACAAAGACTAATTTAAAAACAAGTACACTACCGTCCAAAAGTTTTGGGTCAATAAGTGTTTTTTTTTTTTTGAAGCAGAAGAAATGTATACTTTTCTTCAGCAAGGATGCATTAAACTGATCAAAAGTGACAGTAAAGACATGTTACAAAATATTTATATTTCCAAATAAATGCTGTTCTTTTGAACTTTATCAAAGAATCCTAAAAAAAAAATGCATCTCGGTTTCCACAAACATATTAAGCAGCACTGATGATAAGAAATGTTTCTTAAGCACCAAATCAGCATATTAGAATGAATTCTGAAGGATCACGTGACTAAAAAACTATAATAATGGCTGCTGAAAATTCAGCTTTGACATTACAAGAAAAAATTACATTGTAAAATACATTAAAATAGAAAACAATGTAGAACTAATCATTTCACAATATTACTGTTTTATTGTATTTTTGAGACATAGGAAACAAAATTTTTTGACTTCTTTCAAAAATATTATTGTCAACAAACTTTTGAATCATTATTGAGGAATTCCTGTCCTGTTCACATTGTCATAATCATCAAGATAAGACAAAACAGATGTGGAAACATGATATTCATGGACTTTCACCATATGGCCCTCATCTCCAGTCAGAACATTTATGCCCTACAGAAAAGTGGAGACAGTGCTGATACCGCCACTGAACCGAAAGCATTTTGATTCAGCAGCAGAGAACTTTGTCTCTAAGCAACTGGCCACTAAAACAGATTTGTTTACACCAAGCAAGGCACAACTAACCAGCCTTCCATCCCACTAATTAATCACACGAATGATGTTCAAAAACTGCATTGCACAACTGTAACATCACACCAAACTCGAGCAACTCCTCCAACAACTTTTCCTCTGTCATCAATGTGTATGACCAAAAGCATCAGGGCTTATTCTGATTGGTTGCATATCTAAAGAGGAACAGTGGGCGGGTATACTATATCTGGCTTTGAGTGTGTAAGATACATCCTACACTGCACTGGAGCGAATGAGATGTACACTACGACCACCTAGGGTGAATAAAAAGTGTATAGCGTACTTCCCTTAAGTAGATCCACTCTGAGTTTAACTGTGCACTCAACTCACCTGGTTTTTGGTCTGCGGTTGTGCTTTGTCTCTGCTGCTCGGCTGGGGTGTGTCTGTGGGGATGGGGCCTATAGGTGTAGGCTGTAAAAGACAACAATGATCTCACCATTGAGCATGTCTCTCACAGTCATACACTTGGAAATAAACCCAACGTAGCATGACAAAGGCCTTTGACAGTTGAAGTACACAAGAAAAGCATTGAGGAAATATCTGTGGAGGAAACAAACACTCACGAGAGGCTTGCCGACCCAGTCGTACTCGTAATCAAAGACGTAGCCGTTCCTGTCAAAGAGGTCTGTGAAGAGCTTCCTCAAGTAGTCGTAATCTGGTTTCTCAAAAAAGTCCAGTCGTCTCACATATCTCAGATAGGTGGCCATTTCCTCTGAACAAAAAACAGAAAAGGCGTTAGTTCAGGGAAACGATTCACACGCTACTGTGCTTGACATAACCGAATGGACGGCACTAACCTGGGAAACTTTCACATAGCACTTCGATCGGCGTAGCTCGCTTGGTGTCACCAATTTTCTGGTAACGTTCTTTCAGTGTGTCCGCCTGTATGGAAAACACAAATGGTTTCTCACCAACAAACTCTTCATGAAAGACTAAACCTGGCTGAAATGTAATTAAGCATATGCAACACATAAATCCAGGGCAAGATTTTGCCTCTGGCTAGTTTTATTGAATAGGCAATGACTCGCACAACAAAAGAAGATTGTTTTACAATTTTTTTTTAACATTGACTTTTTCATTCTCACCCTACTGTCATGTGCCTTCCATGTAATCCCTTTAAGTGATGAATTAACAATGGTGTGAGAGACTACTTCAGCATGCAAGTGCAGAGCTTCTAACACCTGTGTGCGTTCAGAAGCAACCGCAACTGCTACGGCCATGTGACTCGCTGCTCTATGACACATGGCTGAGCAACTGAAGCACAACACGAGCAGCTGATATCTGCATTTATTGCCATGTCATCACACTTCTCAGTTACACTACTGTTCAAAAAATTTGGGGTCAGTAAGACTTTTCTTGAAAGAAATTAATAGGTTTATTTAGCAAGGATGCATTCAAAAGTAACAGCAAAGACATTTGTAATGTTAAAAAAATTCTAATAAATGCTGTTCTTTCATAAACTTTTTAATTCATCAAACAATACTGAAGAGTATCATGAAAAAAAAATCAGCAACATAATTTTCAACATTGATAAGAAATGTTTATTGAGCAGCAAATCAGCATATTAGAATGATATCCAAAGGATCATGTGACACTGAAGACTGGAGACTTCCAGTGAAATGAAAACTTTTTTATTGTAATAATTTAATATTTATATTGCTTTTATTGTATTTTTGATCAAATAAATGCATCCTTGGTGAACATAAGAGGCTTATGTCAAAAACATTAAAAAAAATCTTACCACCGTAACATTTTCAGAAGTATTGTACATGTGCATAGACCTGAGGATTCCTTTATTAATACCACAAAAAGGTTGCAAAGATCAAAACGAAAAGAAATCATTTCAAGAATGGGTGGTAGAAAAGTGCAAACCTTCAAGCCCTGCCAGGGCAAACTGCCTCTCAGGAAGTACATAAACATATGGCCCAGTGCTTCTAGGTCGTCCCTTCTGCTTTGTTCTGAGGGGGAAGAAAAACAACAACTGTTACACGTCATACTGATGGACGCAACAGGTACATTTTCGCTGTAAAGTGAGACTGATATATTTAAAACTACACGATTAAGTTGGTTACATAAATATGAGTCACTCAAGAAAATGAAAGTATGTAATTTAAGGTGGGTTGCTGATTTTATTATTTTCCCCCTTCGCCCAAGAAATCAGTTTAAAAAAAAGAAATTTAGAAAATTAACATTTTGGAAACACAAGGCTGGTTTTCATAGTAAAATGAAAGGAGAGTATTTAGTGCACACCTTTTCCCAAATGTGTGTTGATACTCATATACCGGGCAGTGCCAGTCAGGCTCTTATGCTCTCGGTATGGGATGTGTTTTTTGGTCTCGGGGTCTATGTATTCTTTGGCAAGCCCGAAGTCAATGATATGAATGGTGTGCTGCCTCTTAGACCCCGGCCGCCCCACCAAAAAATTCTCTGGCTTGACATCTCGATATATCAAGCTCCGCGTATGAACATACTCCATCCGTGTTATCTGAAAAAAACAAGGAAGATGCTGTTAAGGACATTCTAAATTAAAAAAAAATAAAAATCCAACAAAAACATGCCAGAGCTGAACGATTCCTAGAAATCATTTAGAAAACAGCCAAATAAATCCTAAATGTGTAATGAGACAAACCAAAATTGCTGAAAAAAGGTAACAGCCTCTCTGACCAGACGCTTACCAGTTGAATAGCTATCATTAGGACGGTCTTGAGGGAGAAAGTGCGGTCGCAGAGGTCAAAAAGGTCCTCCAGACTGGGCCCAAGCAGTTCCAGAACCATAGCATTGTACTTCCCGCAAGGGCCGAAGTAGAAGACCTGAGGAACTCCCTCTGCAAAGACAAAAGACAAAATGATCATTTAACAACCCAGTGAAATGCAAATGCAGAATCTCAAACTCTTGTGTTTGTCCTTTAGAGAAATGGTTTTGTACTATTATTTTCTTAACACCACCAAATGTTTAGCATCCTGTTCACAGCCAGTACAGGCCACCATCTCCGACAGGACCCATAATGACAACACCTTGCACAAAACATTACTAACAAGCCCTTGGAGAGAGAGCACATCATGCAATTCATTAAAACAGCGACTATCTCACGCTCACAGAGTTTACAGAGGGCTGTAAAACAGCTGATCTGTCCCACGTACACGGCACGTTCTCCCCCACAGTAAGAACTCAGTGCACAGACAATGGACATGATTCTGAAAGGTAAATGAAGGCGGGGGCTGAAAATCATTCAACAAAACTCTTTTGCTTCCACTGAAACTATATAGCATAGTAGGGGTGGGTAATATACCAAATGAAACTACATAGACTAGTATAAATGTTCTACTCCAATTATCAAAAACAGTGCTTTATGGCGGGGAATGGGCGTTCAATCAAAGAGCAAAAAAAGCTTGTACATTAAAGAAAAAAGGCTGTGTCCCCTTAGATATTGTTGCTAACACGACTATTATCAACTAAAAGTGAGAAGCCTATATATTTATTTGCTTAGTTTAAAAAAAGCAATGACAAAGACATATTTAAATAAATATAAATATTAAAATTAAAATGAATATTCATGACAGTAGAAATAGGAAAAATGTTCAAATGTGTGAATATATGTATAAATAATTTATAATAATAAAATACATGTTCATATATTATATATACATTCATTCATAATAAAAAAAATATTTTTCTTAAATATTGTGCTATTTTTGCTTGTATCACCCACCCCTAGCACCATAGTACAGCCTAAAGTTACAGACCAAAGCAAATAGTCTGGTGCAAATAGCAGGTGTTGAGCAGAATTACTTTTTTGATGCGTCTTTGAAAAAGCACGCATTGCTGTGACTCCACAAAACAAGACCTCAAGGACACACAGTTCTTAACTGCTGCCCACTGCCAGTGTTTCCAATTCAATTCCAGGTCGCCTGTGCCAAATCCCATGTGTGTGTGTGTTCTTCGGTCCAATGGTCAGATGCAGAGGCGCATGAGACACACTAGGAAAACCCAGCTCCAGGGAGGATTATAGAAGTATTTACCTGATCTGGCAAACATCATTCCCATGGGTGGGGGTGCCCAACACGTGCGCACACACACCTGCCTGCACTTTAGCCAGCCAGATCCGTTTGGAAACCACAACAATGATGGATGTGCCCACGGCAAGAGTGCAGCCAGGAAGCTGACTCATCAAAGCACCAGATCGGAGGTTTAAACCCAACGCCAACTCGGCAATCAGAAGGAGGAAAATTACAACCATGCACAGCTGGATCACTTCCTTGAATTGTAAACAAGGCCAATCGCAGGTTTTTAAAAGCGTTTCAAATCATACCGAAAAAATGAAATATTTTAATTATTATATAGGCAGAAAGCATGGTTATGAGAGGAAGCACAGTCCAAGTTATCCATGCAGTATGCAAAAAAAGCTGCACAACAGAGAGGAATGTGATGAGCAGTAATTAGAGGCCACAAAAAGTATTTGGACACCAAGTCACAGCTCTCAATTAGGAATGAACCGATAACATTCCTTCTGATACAGAGAATTTGATCTTTTTCTTTTTTATGTTATGTTATGGCAGCTATCCGAATAAAGTGCTAATGATAGTAATAATCTAAAAATTAAATAAAATAAATGAATAAAATAATTTTACACACTAAAATCTCAAATCAATAAATCTTGTCAATGTCAACTAAACAACATGAAATATTGATAAAATATAATGATAGCAAAAGTAATCTAAAAACAGGCAGAAACATCCAACCACAATTAAATATCATTATTAAGCTGATAATTATCAATGTCAACCAATATTGATAAATAAAAATAATAAAACATATTTTATGAATAAATGAATGAATAAACATGCATGAATAAATAAATAAAAAAATGCATACAAGCATAAACGAATACAAAAACACAAACAAACCAATCAATCGACTAATGGTGTTAGTCATCAGCATATCATTTTTTTAGTCGATGTATGAAATCATTTCAGTTCATACATTTTTAAACGTGGCTTAAGTGTCCAATCACCTATGTAGGCAGTCTTTGGCTTTATGGATTTTTTCTGCGGTGCACCGTTGCTCTTTTAACAGCCTCTGTGCAGCGACACTAAAGTTCAACAAGGAGATTTTCTGCCATATCACAACCCCACTCGCTCACATCACTAACAGAGCCTGAGAGAAAACAACACAACTCATTGTTCATCAAACACATGTCCTCTCAGAGCAGACGCACTGGAATGTCAAAGTTTAGCACACATGCCCAAGCGAAGGCTTGCATATTAAAGATTCAGCATGTAGCCAGAGAACAACAAGGCCCTGATTCCATTAGCGGGACAGTGGAGAAGAATCAGGGGCTGAAACGTGATCGCTCTGGCCAGCAAAGGTCCCAGTGTGATTCAGGAGATGAGAGGGCTTGCGTCATCCGCCCTGCTGCATAAAACATCCACAGCCTGCACTGCAGAGAGTTCCATGACCCTTTTTTCCCCAAATGTCAGAGATTGAACGCAACGATTGAAAAGCCACTAACCAAGTCAAAGTCACCCCATGCAACTCAGCTAAAAATAACTCTAAAGCTTTAATCAGCAGCACAACAGCAATTAAACATTTAAACACAAGCTATTTAAAACAAGCAAGCCACACGGCAGCAGCAAATTCCCCTTCATTGCACTTTAAAATGCCTTTAAATAATTGACAGAGGCATAAAACTGTATGATATTTAAAGTACAAAACTGTTAATGGTGCAAAGTAGCAGAGGTGGGGGCAAGTCACACATGTTCAAGTCTCAAGCAAGTCTCAAGTCCCTACCATCAAGTCTCAAGTCACAGTACAAACACATCAAGCAAGTCAAGTCAAGTCAGTGGCTCACCTCAAGCAAGTCAAGTCGAGTCCTGCTAAGGGTCAAGTCAAGTCACAGTATCAAACAGGAACAAATATTTTTTTGCCACACGACCTTATTAATTTTTCCTCAGAAATTAACTTTCTTAATTATACATTTTAAATAATAATGTTTTAAATATAACATTTTGAATATAGGCAAAATACTACTTTGTATACCGCTAAAGTCTGTAATTGAGAAAATATTGATAAAAATACAAGATAAAAATATGCATCTCATATTTATGTTATATTGAGTTTGACCATCCTAGGAGACACAGATAATATTTAACAGATGTTTGAAAATGATTTTGCACTAAATATCTCCAGTGAAGACTGAGATTCAGTCTGGGAGCACGCTAAAGAATTTCAGTGTGTAACAAAACATGCTATTCAATTTAAAATAATATGCTGACTACAAATCACCCCTTATATCAGAAATAAAATGGACCTAAAATTTTCATCGGATATAGACACCCTATTTGGATTGTTTCTTTCACTTTGCATGACATTGTTCCATGCCTACATTGTTCTTGAAAACTTCAAGTCACTGGATCTCAAGTCCAAGTCAAGTCATTTTCTTTATTTAGTCAAGCAAGTCACAAGTCCTTAAATTTGCGACTCGAGTCAGACTCGAGTCAAGTCATGTGACTCGAGTCCCCCACCTCTGCAAAGTAGGGCTGAAACGATTCCTCGAGAAACTCGAATACAAAAAAATCATCAAGGCAAATTATGTGCTTCGGAGAATCGTTTAGTCCATTTACTAGGGATGCACTGAATTTTCGGCCGCCGAAAATATATGCCGCGCCGCCCAGCAGTGTTCAGGTTTCACTCTCCTCCAGCCGTCATCACTGCGCCGTGTGACGTTCCGTTCAATATTCCGCTCTATCAATGTGCATTCTGCTCATTTACCGCTCATGCTCACCGGAAAAGCTAAGTCCGCTCAAATAGCGCGGACATGAAATTTCTATGTAGTATACTTGTTCCAGTTTGCAGTACTGGGCAACGCTGGTAAAATCTCGCTCGCTGGTCTGCTCCCCGCTATGCTCTGCTCACATGCGCTGATAATAATAGCTTTGCCAGGGTTTTTATATTTTTATACATGTTTACTTTATATTTCTTTACACAAAATCAACATTTCTATTCATTTCCCACTGATTTTTGCGCGATCTGATGAGCATTAACTCATATTACGCGATCATATCTCTATGAATGAATGAATGGCAGAGACGCGCGTTCTCCTTTACCACACACACACACTGAAGAGCGCGTGACGCTCGCGGTGATTTCAGCGTCTGCCGTCTCAGTGAGGACATAAACACACGAACAACTCCAGAACTGCTCTGAGAGTCATTTCATGAGCGTTTCACCGTTTCATTTGAGTAAAACTAACGTCA
>NW_015665129.1:2734086-2747060 GCF_001515625.1 Sinocyclocheilus rhinocerous
ATGAGCTTTGTAAAAATTGACGCGTTTCAGAAAGGCAGGGCATAGAGGAGAAACAATAATGTACAGTATGTGGAAAATAATGTGTTTTTTTAACCTTAAACCGCATAAACACATTTCATTACACCAAATACACAAAATACTGTTCTTTTTAGCAGCATCATATGACCCCTTTAAGGCTTGTTTACTGAGAAAGTGATGAAAGTTAAGTGAGTTTATGATTAAAACAAGAACAAATATCTGGCAATGTGGTAAGAACAATCAACTTAATTCAAAAGGATAACAAGTTTTCATACCCAATGGACCTTCTTTTTGCATCTCATGTATCTTGATTTAAGGATGTTTAGACATCTGTATTGGAAAAAATCCTGACAAAAACACTGAGGAAAATATTCATTCCTTGCAGTGTGTGCAAGATTTAATGCCTTTACTTTATAAATTTAAGATTTTCTACTCCGATTTAAAGGGGTCATATGATGCTTTTTTAAAGATCATTATTTTGTGTATTTGGTGTAACAGAATATGTTGACATGCTTTAATGTTCAAAAAACACATTATTTGCCTTAATGTGTGGAAGCGCGAATTAAGACTTTTATGACCCTTTTAAGACCTGCAGAAACCCTGGAAAAAGTCAAACAATAAAACATAAATGATTATACTTTCTTTAGCTTTGTGAAAGACCTGGTTCAAAACAGCAGCAGCAACCTAAACACGATAGCCATCCATGTTTATTTTCTCTTCGCGCACTACTGGACATATGGCTTTCTTCTAGAGAGGAATCAGTCACGTGCTGGACATTCGATAATGGCAACCCAGCCGCGAGGAGTCGTGTAGTTGTAAATATAGCAGGCCTGCCCTGCACGCCTGCACTTTCACTGGCTATTAATGTTGCAGGGGCGGCAGCAGTGGCTCCGGTGAGCTGGCAGAAGATCAGATCCCGGCTCTGGAGACAGGCGTTCAGTGAATGAGATCATTGCATTGCAGGGTGGCTACGAGTCGATGTGAATAAGAGCCGTACTTCGTGCCAGTCAACCTTCCGGTTCAGTGATCAAATGGATGGAAGCACCAAGGATTTGTACAAGCTGCTCGTCCTTTTCATTGTAGGGCTTAAAAGGATCAAAGTTCAGCCTTCTGGCTTCACAAAATGTATGGTAATTACAATCAAAATGGCCGAGGGTAGCTCTCCAATCACACAGCTCTGAGATTTAATCCGTTATAACCTCATTCATAAAGCAAATGATCATTTAAATCTGGGAGGGAGACACACTGAGGCATGAACACATCTTCTCGTAGCGGACTTCCCCTGGGTAACCTCTCACCTTGTACCCCCTTAATCTCAATCCCATTTTAGACCCTCCTCCTTTTCACTGTTACTTGCTGCTGATGAGTGAAGCAGCCACATCAAAAAGTTGGAAATCACCGCCCCCACGATTCTCAGCACACAACTGAAGGATGATCGGTCTCATACAGGATGAGTAGGTGGCGGTTTTTCATAAAGCATATAACATACGATTCTAGAAAGGCTGTGAGGCTTACCTGAATTTCCCAGCTGTTTATAAAATCTATACTCCAAATGGAGTTGAGGCGCCCTGGATTTGATTGGCTCCTGAAAGAGAAGGAAAAGACTAGGCATTAGAGGATTACAGGAAATAATCAGAGAATCTCTCAAATATAACACAAACGTGACCATAGTCCTCAGCTTTAGGCTAGCACAAAGGTAATTTCAGCATCACATATTTCTAGTCACTACACATATCCGCCTTTATTTTGCACATTTTCCAACAAGACACATTTTTTACCATTTTGTAAACTACTTGGGGTTGGTAAGATTTTTCTGTGTGCTCACCAAGGGTGCATTTATTTAATCAACAATATAAAAACAGTAATATTGTGAAATTTTCACAATTTAAAATAGCTGTTTTCTATTTTAATATATTATATTTATGTGTGATTTATTCATGACAAAGCTGAATGTTTAGCAGCCATTACTCCAGTCTTCAGTGTCAAATGATCTTTTGGAAATCATTGTAATATGCTGATTTGGTGCTCAAGAAACATTTATTAGTATCAATGTTTCAAAAAGAAGATTATCAATACATAACATATTTTGCTCTGGAAAAATTTATTGTAGGATGCAGTTGAAGTCAGGATAGAAGTGATAATATTTAGTTGCACTGTGAATGTGGCCACCAGTAGGTAAGAACAAATAGGTAAATAAATTAATACACAATTAAAAGGAGAAAAAAAGGTAAAAATACAAAAAGTTAATCTAAGCAACAAAAAAAGTTAATAGAAATGTGAAGTGCATACAAATGGCACAAGTGCTCTTCTAAAAACTGAAGTGGGATGGCAAAAGAGAAGTCAATGCCAACAACACGACTGTATCAGTTCTCATGGCCAAACTAGCAGCGTGTTCCGTCACCCTCCCACATTTCCTTTGTTATAAAGAATCCATCACTGCACCCTTTATATAAGTCAAGAGAGATTGCCTGGAAAAAACTTTCCAGTGGTTAATGGCCTGTAACAGAGAACACACTGAGCGAGTCCTCAATCAGGTGTCACGTTACAGAGCCGTCCCAGTTCAGCAGCCAGGCCTCTCCATCTCCCAGAGCCTGCTAACAGCCAGCGCTCATCCATCCACCTGACCACAGACGTGTCACAAACATGACCTTAATGGTGTAACGGTGGCCTTGTGATTAAAGCCTTTGGACTGGTAATGAACAAAATCAGAAGTTCAAAACCCATGAATCCAATAACAAATATCATTGATTAAAGCACTTAACCACAGGTAGCTCTAGGTGGTCTTCCTATGTAACTAAATTGGTAAAATTACTAGCAACCTTGTTGTTTGATATTATATCAGGAATAGTTTATAATACTATATAATTAATAATATATACTTATATAGATGCATAAATATTTATAAAATAATTGGAGAATCATTACTGCCAATTCAGAGTAAAATAAAAAAATCTGTACTAAAATAACAAACTGTAATAAAATTAATAAAATATCATAGACATATACTATAAAAATATACTATATAAACATTTAAATAAAAAACTAATAAAACTGACAAAACACACTACAAAACAATTTAAAATATTAACAAAAACTATAGTTTCTAGTTTCTCAGTGATACTAAAATAACACTGCTTCAGTGTCACATGGTCCTTCAGAAATCATTCTAATATACTGATTTTGAGCTCAAAAATAATTTCTTAATTATCAGTTTTGAAAAGTTTGAAAAGTGCTTTTTTAGCGATAGAACGTTCAAAAGAACAGCATTTATTAGAAACAAAATTTTCATACAATTTTAAATGTCTTTTCTGTTACTTTGATCAATTTAATGCATCCTTATAATAGTTTGAAATTTAAAAAAGTGTTAAAGGTTTACTGTGGCATTGAAAGGTAAAATCAGAAGAGTAATGTCTGGGTTAGGTAAAACACTACAGACTAAGAGGGCTCTATGTTCTGGATTCTAATGGTTCAATCCAGCTCATGTTACTTGCTCAGAAAACGGGTAAACACAACGGTGCAGAGCTGCATCTGTTGAGCTGTGATGTAACAGAGGTCAGGCACTCATACGGCTCTTTCCAGGAAGAATAGTGAAGGGATCGGACAGATTAATTATGCATCTTAAATAAATAAATAACACAGAGATGCAGTTACACTCTTTAAAATCAACAATGCATCATGCATTCAAATCTCTGGGAATCTCCATAGTTTCAGTAACTTTGCATTACCTTTAGTTTTCCATTTAATGAGATGGAAATGATCTGATGCAGTTAGTGGATTTCATGCAAACTTTTGAAACAGTTTCTGTTCATGCAAATGAGCATCATCATCATGAATCACTGTTATAAACAGGATGCCCAAGGCACTGGCACAGGCTCCTATTGTGAGCACTGTGCCCTGTGCAAATACGAGAAATCAGTGCCCTGTCTTAACACCCATAGAGAGCTCCACCCAAAACCACAGACATGCCCAAAAAAGCATTACATTAGTATCTCAAGATCTCTCAGGAAAGTGCTCGGAGCACATAAGTATATCAGCAGACTGCTTTATTCAAATCTAAACACTGAAAATGAAGGTCAAATAACGGTAGAAATATACAACCAACAAATACATTCGCAACCAATTTTTCCTCTAAAATATGATGCATTTCAAAGAGAGATGGGATATTCAACAAACAAACAAAAATAATGATTTTATTTATCGGGATTCAGGAATTGGATCATGAAAAGTGGTCGCTACTACATGAAAAGGATAGGAGTGGTTAAAAAATAAGAGGGCTAGATGACATTAGCTGAAAGAGAGAGTTGATTAAGGCCCAATCCCATTTCTACCCCTTAGCCCTTCCCCTTTCCCCTACCCCTCTGTTTTGCCCGTTCACGTGAAGGGGTAGGGGTGTCTCGATTCTCTTTTGGTTGGAGGGGTAGGGGTAAAGGGAAGGGCCAGATAGCCCTTAAAACGAAGATTTTTCGGGACCACACTTCAAATGAAGGGGTATAAATTATCTCAGCGTAAACCGGCTACAGCGGCAACATGGCTGCCCGAGCGAACAAAAAGACACATAAATGTAAGCAATATTGGCATTAATAAAGATTTTAATGAAAAGTAATCATTTGTTTTATGTTACATTCAATCGCATTGTTTCCCCTGACATTATATTAGGGGGGCGATTAAATCCCCTTTATATTATAAAATAATATAATCAAGTGTGGTTGAAATAAATTATGTCTAAATGCAAATAAAGTCTAATACAGCAGTAAACAACAACATTCGCAACCCATTTGTCCGCTATAATATGATCTTTGTACTGCAACCGAGGACATCAACTAGTCCAAAATCAGTTCCTCTTTGACTTTCCAACTGACTGAGCTTTGAGTATGAATGTACAGTCTCCCCAAATGACACAACTTTAGGCCAGCGAGACGGGACAACCACGAAAAGCACTTCTACAAACTGAAGCTTTAATGTCATTAAAAAGCTTGAAAGATGATACTGAGCAAATCCACTGCGCAGAAATAATTCAAGAGTCCATGATCTCATTTTAATGTGAGGCTCTGTGCCTTTACACCCATGCCATTATGAAACACATAATCCAAAAAAAATGACTGTGAGAGGCTGAACGGAGTTAATCTTTGTCAGTCAGTTCAGTTGTAATTGATGATATCATCTGCTGCATTAGAGGACGTTAGTACATCTTAACATGGAGGATAAAGTATCACTGGCTACAGGCATTACTTAATTGAAAAAAAAACACACATTCAGAGTGTGTTGTTTTATGATGAGCTAAGCAATGCACATTATCTTTTACCTATGCAGTTAGCCAATAATAAGCAATGGATCATTAAATGGTGGTTTCTTATTGAAAATGTGTTTATTTGCAGGATTGCCATGTCGAATATATTTTTTAATTTCCAAGATTAAACAGGTCAACATTGGACAACATTGAGTGATTTCACAGCAGTTAACTATCTATTGCTCTAAAATACCCAATCATTTGTGAGATTCTCCACATAATGACCTTCAAGACAGATTATATGTAATCTGTGCCCTGGAAACCAGCCTCAGTGTTTACATGTGTTGACATTTTTAGGGAGCTAATCATCTGGAATAAACTGGTAACTCGGAAATTACAGAACAAACCACACAAGTGGACTCAAAAAGTAAAAAATTCTTGCAGAAGGCGCTTGAGAAGGTGCATAAACAACACTCACTAAAATGCGCCAGCGAACTAAATTAACTAGCACGTCTGGGCCCAAAGGACCATCTGCAATGCCAATTGTGTATGTATGTTTTGATGAGGTGTTAGAAAAGCCAGGTGGGGATCCATCATTATTGCTGACATGGGCTGAAGAGGGCAGGTTGCACAGCCAGCAGCCCACAGAATGAGACTGCTATGGATATATACATTTTCGTCTGCACTTTATTTCCAGGAATACTGTGTGACCCTCTTGCCCATTCTTATTAGAGATGTGCAAAATTACTTAAAATGACTTTTTAAAACCAACAAATGCTCTTTAAATTAGGTTGACTTCAGATTTGCCTGACCCAGATGAGATGCAAGTTGATGTTTTAAAGTGTATGTATTTAAAGACATGGTGAAGGTTGTACCATGCAAACAAATAAATAATCAAATATTATTTAATATTAATTAAACATCTAGTTAACTATTGTGACCTTACTGTAATTTTACTAGTAATTTAGTAATTTAAGTTGCAAACATTTTTAGAAATGAAAGCAAATAGCAATTAAAGACAACATTAAACATTTTAGTTCCATAATTACAAAAAAAATTAATTATGGAACTAGAAAACACATTTTGAAAGATTATAAAAACTTTTTTCTTCAGACTAACATGCACTAAACCCCCTTCACACAACAACAAAGACATTATGTTAGCAAATAGGTAAAACATATTAAAGGGGTCATATGGTGCTATTTCAATTTTTCCTTTCTCTTTTGAGTGTTACAAGCTCTTGGCGCATAAAGAAGATCTGTAAAGTTGCAAAGACTAAAGTCTCAAATCCAAAGAGATATTCTTTATAAAAGTTAAGAGTCAACCACGCCTACCTAAAACGGCTCGTTCTAACATGCCTCCACATGTCTACGTCACGATGTGGGAAGATTTGCATAACGCCGCCCAAATGTTCACGCAAAGAAAGAAGGCGTAACTTTCATTCTCTTCGTCGAATCCGCCCGCTCACTCTAGGCCGCCGCCCTCCGCTCACTCACACTGGCCTCCGCCCTCCGCTCACTCTAGGCCTCCGGCCTCCGCTCACTCTAGCCCGCCGTGTGTTTTAAAGACAATTTGGAACAAATACCCAATTGAAATATTTCTATCACCAATACGTGAAGCTAAAATAAGTGCATGTTACTACAGTCACAACCAGGGTCTTCAGTCTGAAGTAATTACGGGTACAGGTGTCGAGGAGTCTGGATAAGACAGAAACAGCTGGTCTGTGTCCTGCTCCTTCAACCCGTCGATTTTAGATCAGATTTCAGAGTCCCAGATGGAGGGAGAACAGCTGCAGAGGTCTAACAGCAGAGCTTCATACACAGACTGGTACCACTGTCACTAGTGTGAGCAGCCCGGGGGAGATGAGAGAGGATTCCAGAGCAGGCCGTCATTCGCACTGCAGTTTTAGGAGCAGATGTGACAGGCTTAATCTACTCTGATTAAATCAATCTTCTGCTTACTGACAGGACATTATAGGGGGAGATGAGAGAGGATTCCAGAGCAGGCCGTCATTCGCACTGCAGTTTTAGGAGCAGATGTGACAGGCTTAATTTACTCTGATTAAATCAATCTTCTGCTTACTGACAGGACATTATAGACAAAACATCGCATATTCTTCAGGAATGCATCCACGATCAACACGATCTCCGAAGACACATACTTTAAACACATTTGTTCCCCATATTCTTAAGCAACAAGAGGGATGCAGGGACAGGCAATAGACTCATAGGTAGAACAGGCGCCAACCCATAAACATTTTGTCCAGGGTCCTGTGAACTTAAGCTACGGCCCTGTCGTGATATAAAATTACTCACACTGTGATATTACACTTTGGTCATATCCCCAGAGGGACAAATATCTCATTCAACTGTGAATTTCACTCTCTCGGAGCAGCCTGGTTGCTGTCAATCATCTGATAGAAGCTGTCAATCACTGCAAGAGAGATCCAGTGCTTCATTATTAAGCAAGTGCTAATGGACACCATGACAAAACCAATCTTCTCGCCTAGAGATTGTGCCAATTTATCCATTCCTCCTGCTAACATGTCCGTTTCTCACATTCCCAAGCCCTCGGTCTTGAATGATAAATGGATGAATGAGAGAGCAGAATGAAAGAGATTGTATATGGGAGGGGCTCAGGATTCCAACTGCAGTAAAGAAACAGAAATCAAATTCATAAGGCCACGGCCAAGCATTACAAAATCTCTCACACAGCGAGATCTGTGGACAAATGTACGATCAAACAAGCCAGAGCTCTTGTATTACTACAAAGTATCTGTTTGGAACCTGTCATACATGTATTACACAACTGGGATCCCCAGCACAAGTGTGTGTGAGAAAGAGAGAGAGAGAGAAACTACGTAGTGTTTCCACTCCTCCGCTCTGTTCTGGGTCCCTATTGAGCCTCTCAGTATGGACTGACTGGAGCACTGTGTCGACAAGAACCAGGGAACAATGAGAACCTTTCATCAGCTTTATTCTCTCTCCAACTACTGTTGTTTCTCCAACTCTCCTCCTTTCTTTTTCCCCCCTTCTCCCATTATTGCTGTTCTAGGGATTTCGTCAGAGGGCAGAGCCTGACTGTGGCTCTTTTCTTTCTCATATGTTAGGGAACCGTGACAGAGAAGTTCACCTTTGCTCCAGGTGCAGCTGTCACCAAAAAAAAAGGAAAAAAAATGTACAAACTATACAAGCTATTAAGAGACAAGGAACTTTTCAGCGCTTATCAATTTTCAAAACACGTGATCAATGTTGGTTTTGGTAAACTGGCGCTGGGTTGGGTCACCGGGGCTCTTGCTTGGTGAGGTGTATGTGAGCGGAATGTGGTACAAACATGAACAGGCCCAAAACTAGAAACTCAGCAATGAGGATTTAAGCTAATCCTGAACCTGAACCTGCAAAAATCAACATTAAGACAATTAATTTTCAACCTATATCAAATGTGTGCCACAATCAAACAACGAGAATGTTTAACTGATAGCACAAACTTGTGGTAGACTCATTAAATAAGCAGGAGGCAGCTGGTGAGGACTGTGGATGTCTTGGGGTTTTAGTGCTCAGTGAAAAACAGACGTGCAACATTCTGCCCGAGTTTGCATTAGAAGACAAATCCCTTGAATATCAAAACTAGGGCTTGTTTTTAATTAATTAATTTTATTTTTAATTTTAATTAATTAATTTCAAATTCATTTTTATTTTTAAAAATAAATAAAATAAATAACATTTATTAGTCTTTGTATCACACACAACTGTTCATAAGTTTTTATTTTTTTTATTTTTTAAAGAAATTAAATCTTTTACATCACTACATAAAATCTATTTAATATAAAAATGCTTTGAACTTTATTCATCAAAGAATCCTGAAAAAAAAATGTATCTCAGTTTCCACAAAAATATTAAGCAGCACAACTGTTTACTGTCAACATTGATAATAATAAGATCTAGCATATTAGAATGATTTCTGAAGGATCATGTGATACTGAAGACTAGAGGAATGATGCTGAAAATTAAAATTTGCCATCACAGGAATAAATTACATTTTTAAATATATTAAAACAGAATATTGTTATTATAAATTATAATAATATTTCATAATATTACTGCTTTCACTGTAGATGTGATTAAATAAATGCAGCCTTGATGAGCATAACATACTTCTTTCAAAGCATTGAAAAAAGAATCCAAACCTTTGAACAATAGTGTTTTTAGTAAACATACAGCAAGTAAATATTGACGTTATTCATTACTATAGTATCTACTGATATACTGATACACATAAAACAGTAAAAAATCTAGTTTAAAATCATGTAAAATAACTTGATCACAATTTTATTAAATTATTATATAAATATTATTTTCAAAGAACAATTAAATATTTTCATTTAGTTCATTAGTGAAAATCATTTTTGTCATCCGTTTTAGTTATTAAATCCAACAATTTTTTACAAACAAACCCGCATGTATTTTAGAGTAAAGACATAAATTGAGCATTGTTAAAAGGCTAAAAATATTGAACTTTTCTTATTAGCTACATTGCCCAGCCCTATTCCAGCCATGTTACAGAAGGAAAAAGTGGACAGAAACGCAGTGGCATGGGTGCATCATCATACTAAATCATTTTAGCACTAAAATTACAGTGCTTGACTTCATATTGAAAAGTTAAAATGCGCTTTGATAGTCAACAATGCAAAGATAATAAAGCCTTTGACGTTACTAATGCAAAGATAATCATATCCTTCACTGGAGGATCCGGGGAGGAGGGCGACTAAGTGTGCATACGCTATCTATGACAATCCCTTTCTCATGGTGCCAAGTTACTCGACGGTCATTTCCCAGAACACAGGACCTCCCATCAACAGCTTAAAATGATCCCTATAAAACTCCCATCAAACAATAAAACACAACATGGACTTTAAATAGCCCTGGACTTTGAGCTTCTGTCTGGGTGTAGCACGAATTGAACATGTTTCAGACGTCCCTTGTGCTGTTTATGAGCCAAGTACAGATACGTGAATGAAAATTGGAAGAAATCCAGTTCTGTATGACAGTCTCCGGGGCAGCAAAATCTCTTCACACATCTGACAGAAGTGTCCTGGAATAAAAATGGATTTTGGGTGCCTATTTCCTCAAAGGCTTTTGTCATGTTTACTCATGTTTTAGAGGCCAAACTGAGCCCACAGAGAGTGTTAGGAGTAACGTCATAATGACCACTCACCACAAGGTCAGTCAATACTTTACTGCGCAGTATGGATAAACCGTTTGCCTGTTTACAAGGATAGCCTTAAACTCCTTTGCATTTATCACAGTGGCCCAGAAAGAGCCAAAAACATAGTTCAGATTAACTTCCATTTCACTCTGGATGGAGAAAAGACTTTCTAGTTTCTACGTTACACTTGACAGTCAGCCAAAGTTAACAAAATGTAAAAAATAATTGGTATCATCTTTCTCGCAAATGAAAACTCCATAACGCCACCCATCAATAAATGTCTTATTCGCTCATTAAAAGAAAATAAAAATCGAGTAAACGTCAACGAACAGTCAAAATGATTTATTGCATTTTCTAAAACAGGGACCGTCTGTGTGCTTTCCTCATTAGCAATTACCCAAATCTGTTTCGGAAGTTACACTAGCTACATTGAAGTAACTTGTTGCTGTGGACAGCAATACTGCATACAATTTTAATATAGGATCTACCCATTGTAATAACGGATTTATATGAACTGTAAAAAGGAATATCTAGAAGCAAAACACGGAAAGAAAGTCTAGTAAATAATCCTGCCTAATGTAATATTGAAATAGCTATCATTAAAATGTATTCCAAAGCCACATCGAAAGCCAAAAAAGCAATTTTTAAATGAACACTTGCTTTATATAAAATCTTTCAAAATAATAAAAATTATAACACTCCCATAAACATGGGAAGATGTGACATTTACAGTACTTGTCTTCGCACAAGAGCACTCACCAGTTTGATGGCCACATATTCATTTGTGTAGAGGTTTTTGCCTAGCCGCAGTTCGCCGAAGTTTCCACAGCCGATCTTCTTCCCAACTCTGAAGTTGGGGCCAACCATAAGGACCCCAGAGTTGGTCCCCGTTCCCCGGCCCCCATGTCCAGTCCTACTACTTGCTGTTTTCGACATCCTTTTCCCTTCCTCTGTCTCTTCCTTCCCACCTCTCTTCTCAAAATCCATAAGCTTGTGATACCCTGGCCTCTCCACGGTTACTCCCCTGCCATGCAAAACAGAGAAGTTTCAAAACAACCCCCCAGGAAACGTGTGGGGATGGTGGCGAAAAGACAAAACGGGTGAAGGGGTTTAAAAGTGTCTATATACTGATGATTTTTGAAGAGCAGAAACCGATGTCTTCTGCAGACGTGGTGGGTATCACCGAAAGCGTAGTCCTTGCATTAATCCTTCGGTGGATGGGACTCCTTTACAGTACGATTGCCCTCAGAGTAGCATGTCACTGCCTGAAGCAGGCAGGCTGTGCTAGCATACGCACACATACAGACGCACACGCACGCACTCACACATCCACCCACAAACGCTCCTCAACACTGACATACACAATTCCTGCTAGTGGAACCAAAAGAGTGAACGTCCCCTTGTGCTCCTCATGGTTTTGTTGAAGTCAGTCTTGGGTATTACTGTGAACATTCTTCATATTCTAACACTGCTGCAAGCAGACTCAGACAGAATCAGCATGAACAGGTTTGAGCAGTATAGTCCGTCTTTCTCTGGATACCTGAAAGAAAAAGAACAGAGAAACAGAAAACCAGTTAGTATCAATAAATCGATCTTGCACCTTCTTGATATACCAGTCCTTAAACTTCAAATAGAGCCAGACCAGAGAAAGATTTCATATTTATGTACATCTCTCACTAAACATTACATTTGCATGACAATGCATTTTTATTTATTTTTATATGCCATATCAGCATTAAAAGCTTTATTCATGGCAAAAAAAAAAAAACAACAATAAAAAATCACATGCAGCTTTAGGCTAAAATCTCAAACAAATCTTTCAATTGAATGTGATAGATTCTGAATTCTCAACTTTTCTTTGCATTTTTAAACAGTCCTCCACTACAAAAAAAATCTACAAGCAGCATATGATGTTAGACAGAGGCATGATGGGATATTCTAAAGCACAGACACTAATCCTGATCCTCAATGTTCATGGAATCCATTTTCAGATTACCTCAAGGTCTAATAAACCTAATCAATAATAGCAAGAGACAAAGCACTGCATGCTAGACATGATGGGAATGCATCCTCAATGGATAAAGAGACACAAATGGTTGTTACTTAAAAAAAAAAAAAGATTTCATATTTATGTACATCTCTCACTAAACATTACATTTGCATGACAATGCATTTTTATTTATTTTTATATGCCATATCAGCATTAAAAGCTTTATTCATGGCAAAAAAAAAAAAAACAACAATAAAAAATCAATATACAATTAATTTTTTTAACATTTCTAACATTTACACAATAACTATCCAAAATCTTACAGTTTAAAATTTGTTTGAAATTCTAAAGTTTTTCATGCATTTTTAAAGCATGTCCTCTACTACCAATGAATAAACATGCAACATATGATGGACTGAGGAATCATGGGATGCGCTAAAGTAGACACAAATCCTGTATGACCATGCATTTTAATTAATAATTTTGTAATAATTTTTTATTGCCATGTCAGGATCAAAGGATGAAAAAATAAAT
>NW_015665129.1:2747093-2760385 GCF_001515625.1 Sinocyclocheilus rhinocerous
TCACGCAGTCACAGTTTTGGCAATCTAAGCAATAGGAGCCCATTTATGACACTACACCAACAGATTTTGCTGGTCTGCCTCCAAATCATGAGATTTTTCAAAGTGTGGAGAACAGACCGGTTGAGAATTACAAGCCTAACAGTGCCCATATCAGTTTCCAATTCCAACAGGAACTTTGACGACACCTGTGCGGTTGATAATGGAGAGGGGAAGCGGTGTAGAAGGTCAGAGATCTCTGTTGCACACCACCCCCTCTCCCATCCAGGGTCAGCATTGCTGTTAATGTAAATGGAAAAGAAAGTCTGAGCAGGTAATGCAAGAACTATTGGAAAGACGGATGCGCTTTCCTTCAGAAAATGCACTTAAAACGATCAATGGCAGCCTGACTGGCTGTAAAAGGATACCAGACCAGAGCTGATGAGCAATATACAATCAGCTCGGCAGAAAAACATCTTTGACACTTTATTGGGGGGGATTTTCACTACTTAATTTCAACATCCAAGGCTCTGTTTGTTCAGCAAGTGACAAATGCGTCAGAGCTTCAATGCATTAGATTATTAATGCACGGTTCATTTTTCTAGTCCGAGGAAATGATAATACTTTAGCCTGTGCAAAAAGAATTATGAAAAATGATGCCCTGTCATTCAGCAAAATAAATGCATCACCAACCATGTCGGCTTAGCTTTTATAACAATTACAGGGGGTGCTGGACAGCCCTTTAGGAAAGAGACTGAATTTCCATACATCAATTCTCAATATAAGAATCAATCATTAAAGCAAACACTTAACCTTAATTGCACACTGTAGAAGCTACACAAAGGTGAACAATAAACACAGGATTACATAAGGCATTTAACAAGCATCATACTGATCTTAATCTATAGCCTGAAAATATGAAAAACTTCAAGGAAAGCAAGTGACAGTTTCGTCAGGACTGGCAGTCAGTCATGTATTCCTATGGGCTGTCGGTCGCAACCCCACACGTTACCATTAAAATTCTGATTACAAGCTCATACAAGGATGCCACAAGGCAACAGTCAAAAAGGGATCGGATATAATTACAACATCTGTGGACAAGAACTAGCGTACAAGTACTGATTATGGGGCTACTACTTACATCAGAAACATCTTATCAATGAATGACGTTTGAATGCTTGAATGACGTTTAACTAAGATACACATTGCAGATACTGACTGAATCTGGCTTCAGTTTCATATTTAGAGATATGCAACAGATTAAGGAATTAATCTTACAGATAACACAAGAACATCATCATAAAAAACACCTGATGCAAAAGTGCATCAGAAAGCCAAAATGATGACCATAATACCATATAATCTGGAATTAAAACTGCCTGACTATTAGGGGATGCCAAGTTAGTGCTCACAGCTGTTTTGAGTCACTCTGCCTAAAAGAAGATGAGATAAGCCAGCTAACAACCCATTTACGACTTATTTAGAAGCAAAAAGAAACTAGGTTTCACCACAACAACGTTGACAGCACAGTTCAACTTTGTGTTTTAGCTTTCAAACAGGAAATATGCAAGTGTTAGAGGCCGTGTAAAAACCAAGACATACTTCTACTTCTCAGATGGGCAAAAGAGAGAAGCTGGTGCCATAAAACTACTTCTGTGTTGCTTTATAAGGCCTTGTGTAGTGTTGATTTGGACAAAGAGCGAGAAAGAAAGCTGCCCGGTCATTTATTTCCTTAAGCAGTGTGATTTTCCATACTAATTTGTTTAGCCTCTATGTGAAACTGTGAGATACAGTTTAACACTCCTCTTGTTTGCTGTCTGACACCCTTCTAGTCTGATAACCGACTAGAGTTGGACCCAACTCTATTTTGAAATGTCAATCATAGTTTATAATATCTGTCAAAAAATTAAGCCACATTAAACCTCACTTACTCGTGACGTGAGCTTAATACCTTAATGTTTTTAAATTACATAGATGGTTTAATAGGCGATGACGCCCTTGACATAAGAGATTTCCATATCAACGTCTAAAATTTCACATAAAATATATTTATATCAGATCTGGCAGTGAAAGTGTATCTCATCCGTCCATAAATGTTTGTTTTTTTTCATAATGAAGTGTCAATCCTAGAAAGCTTCCTACTCTGGCCTAGCAAAAAAATACATTCTTAAACAGGTCTTTAACATTAAATATGTCTTTAAAGGCATTCGGACTATTTTCTTTGAGCCGTCTTCTTGGCCAGTCGCTTAAAAACGTCCTTAAAATGAGAAGCTGTCTAGCTGAGCCGTCAAATATGAACTACATACACGTCGAAATGTATTTTGTTTTACATCTAAAGCTAAATAGATTCCCTATCGTATCCGAAAAGGGAAGGAAATATCGACAAACCAGCTAAACAACTCCGAGCCTTGTTAGACAAACATGGCAATAATCCTCCACAAATGAACTAACGTTAGCTTAGCAACCCACCGACTAGGCTAACATCATATTAGCCGTTTAGCAGCGAACCTTTCAGTCTTTCGATTAAAACGAGCAGGGGAATGTTTTTAATTAGGAAGCATAAAGATGTTTTTACCTGCGTGTGAGTTCCCTATGTAGTACGCCGCGACATGGTCCTTTATTTATGCACTGAAAGGTGATTTAATTTCCCACTAAAGACTAGCCCGGCTTCGCTGTTGTCTCTTTAAGCCTACCGTTTCGGAGAGCGAAGCTCCGGCGTCACCCGACACTCCCATTGCTGTGGATACGTACTCAAAAGTGCGTAGATAGATTGGTGAATATGCGGCTGTGCTTGTGCGCGCAACAGAAGCTCCCTACCGTCCCCACCTGGAGAAGAACTCAAATGTTTTGCCCGGATCAACAGTTGAGGGGTACTTTACTGGAAATACTGGAGTCAGCTTTTGAGAAAGAATTTACAAGGATTCGTTTAATTTGAACGCTCATGTGGATGAGGATGTGTGAATGTTTAGGTGATACCTTGAATATTTTATGGAAAATCTGGAGATGACAAGGCTATGCTTAGGTTTCTGCGTTGAGTCCATTGTCAAAAATATAAATTACTGGAAATTATATTTTAAGATTTTAATTCTCACTTTATTTTTTAACTGGAAAACAGACCGGTTTTGTATATATGTTAGAGAGACATTAAGGTCAATTTAGTAAATCTTTATTCTGAAAAAAAGATGTTATATAAAAATATATTTTAAATAATATATAATTGGTAATAGTAATATTATAAAATATTTATATAATATAGATGTTTTATATAGTTTTACAAGATGTAAATAAACATTCTGTATAAACTATAAATACTTTAGCCTACATTTTTTCTTTACTAGAAGTATAAAAAAGCTCACTCTTTCTCTTTATTGAAATTATTCAACTTATTAATTCTTATTTATGTCCTTACAATAGCACACTGGCCATGATACATTGTATAATATAGACAAATATAGACAATGAAGTAGCTTAATGTTTAAAAAATTAGTGTGTGTTTTTAGTAAATGTTTGGTGTCAGCAGTCTTATTCTTTTTCAGTCTTAAAATTTAGTAAATTTTTAGTGTCAGCAGTCTTATTCTGATTTATAGAAATCAGATTGTTGGCTTAGTTATGACAAACTCTTTTACATTTTGCTTTCATAATCAAAATATGATCATATTCATAAGCATGTAAACATATTCAGTGATAGGTAACTGTGGCTTTCATTCATATAAAAATGAATTATGGTTATAATTGTAGCTATAAATGAAAATGAACAAGTGCACACAATAAATAAAATTAAGCTTTTGCTACTTAAATGTTAATGCTGCTGAGAACGCTCCACATTTGGCAAAATTATTTATTGCAGTGACATAGATTATGAAAACCACAAGTGCAATCCCAGAATTAGGTTACACAGAAGTCATGATGCAAGCTGAATACTACTGATTCAGATGTTTCTCATGTTTATTTGTATTCAAAATGATCATATGTTCATAAAAATCTACAAAGTGCTCAAATATGTATGTGCAACACAACATTTTTCTCAACAACGCTCTAAGCTATGCACGGAAGTTCACAAAAAGCCAGTTTGTCCAAATACGATCAAAACCAATTAATGAAAGTTACAGAAAAAGATCAAAATCCAAACCCTTCTGAGGGTAAAAGTTACGATGTTGTGGTGGGGGGAGGAACACAGGAATACCTGTTCCCTCTTCACATCCTAATGAGGACAACTGGCTCAGTGGGTTTTATTGGTTGGTGGTACGGCTACATGTCCAAGTGGTGGTGAACCAAAGATTTAGATTGACAGGCAGACTGAAGCGTGAGATGCATGTTGCATTTCCCCAATGGCACGAGATTGACGGCTGTGCTGTGCTGCTGTTGCATTATAGGCAAATATGTAGGAGAGAAAGGCAAACCTGCAGACAGCAGTCCAAGTGCATGAGGCATTGGTTGTTGGTAGTGTTCTCCAGTAACGAATGGAAGAACAGCAGAGGAGTGCAGTCTGGGGTGGGAATGAAGGTGAATAGAGTCCAATGAGGAAGGAATGGTGTTGTTTTCCCTAAAAGGGGATTGAGATTTTGAATTAGAGCCTTTCTCCTGGTCCTTCACCAATTCTTTCTGTTGTTTAGAAGCAGGACGATGCACTTGGCTTTCTTCTTTGGAAAGGGGTGTGAAGCGTTGACCTTTTCTAAATTTGGCACGTCTGTTTTTGAACCAAACCTGAGGAAACATGTTTTGTTAATCAAAGATGTTTTCAGAAGCACTTTTAAGTTCTAAATGTATTCTAATATTTAGAGGTATTTTGCTTGTTGGACACTGCAGATGTTAATGTGGCCCTCACCTGTATACGGGCTTCTGGGAGGTTGATGCAGACTGCTAGTCTCTCTCTCATGCCCACATCTGGATACTGGGTTTGCTGAAAAGCCTTTTCGAGCGCTTGTAACTGGGACACACTGAAGGCGGTGCGACTGCGACGCTGCTTTTGCTGGTTCCCGTAGCGTGCCTCAAGGATGAGTTCTAAACGAAAGAGATATTTATTACTTGCTTAATTCAGGATACCAGAGTTAATATAGTTAATTAAAACTAGAACTGAAACTAAAATTAAAACAATTAAAAAACTGAAATAAAATATAAACAACTTTTATTTCAGCTAGTTTCAACATAATTTCAGCATGTCTCATTTTAATTCCATTTAACCTGATGTACTAAAATAACAAAATAAAACTGAAATAAATGAAATAAAAACCTATATAAACATTTTACAAAAATGTTACTAAAAATGACAAAAACACAATGAAAATGGCTAAGTTTAACTAAAATTAAAATGAAAAATATAAAAAATAAAAACTGAAAAAAATATATAATTACAAACATCAATAATAATAAAAAACATTATAAATAAAATGAAAGTTAGTGAAAACTATAACAGTATCTAAGTGATAGTAAATGAACACTGCATGATGCTTAACATTACATTGTGCATGTAACACAAGCTACATAGGACTCAAAAGTGCCAAAAAAACATGGAGTGAAAATTTGGAAATAAACAGAGTTTTACCATTTCTAAGCATTATGATTTAACTTTTTTGGTGCACTATTTTTAGGTCAACGTTTGTACACTATTTGTTTTTTTATTAAGTAAATAAATGTATGATATTGGTGTAAAATTACATTTTAAACTGTATTATGCAAATTTTCACTTTCAAAGGTGTGCCCACTGTATATTTTTAAATAAAATGATTCACAAAAGTAAAAAAATAATAAAGCATATCTTAAGAGTTCAGATGCAAAAGCCTCTAAATGCCATCTGGAATTTTCTTCTAAAATTTGCAATTTTCTCAGGCTCCTATGTTTATGTTCAGTTATTTCACATTACTGGCAATGAAAAGAACCTATTCTTTGCCATTAAAGTGAAGTTACTGAACCTACACATGGAGCCTGATAAAAAAAAATGCTCATTTTAGAACAAAATTTCAGGCTTTTGCATCTGAACTCTTCATTTACATATATTAAAAAAATTATTTAATAGTTTTTTATACTGAAACTTAATTCTAATTCATTCGTGAATAGGCTAATAAACTTAATAGACATTTGTTGCCTACATCATTTTCAAGTATTCAAAACCTACACGTACAGCATATAATATAAACCGTAACGTAAAGTAAGAAATCAGAAGTTACAATTTTATAAATGCTGCCTAACGTAAAGTGAGAAACTTGAATGAAGTGAAATAACTTACTCTCTACTTAACTTATATTTTGAGTCTCATTAAGCGCAACTCACCTGCCAGGCGCTCCGCGACAGTGAAAGTCTGGATGGACGCCGGACTGGCCGCTGGATGAAGCTGATACTGCTGCGCCATCTGCTGGTGAGCCTCGTGAAATAACGAGTTGACGCGTTGCAATGGAAAAGGCCCCTGGCCGTTTCTCGGTCCACAGAAATAAACAGAATTCATTCTGCTGGCTGAGAAGATAAAATATATAAGAATGGTTTAAAAAAAATAAATGAAACATTTTCTATAAACAATAAAAAAACCATAATGAACACTTACTTACGAACTCCAATGACCTGTGGAATGATGATCAGTTGCAAAAAGCTGACATTTACCCAGAAAAATGAGGTAAAGTATGCGTAACTATAAATTTTTTTTCTCTCATGTGATACTAAAATCCCAAAGGAAACATTTCACAAAAGCTGCTAAAATCCTCCAAAATATTACAATAAGGTTTCGAGGTAAGGCAGACCAGTAATGCTCCACGTTGACTGTGGTTTAGGTCCTCAGTTTCCACTATTTAAGAGGCATTAACTTCAGCTTCCTTCAACCATTAGCCAATAGAAAGAAAGGCATTAGCCTGGATTAAGTGGGATGAGGGAGAGAAAGGGGGGTTTGGGGGCTCAAGTTTTTGAAACTATTGAACTTGGGAGATTTAGGCAAAGCATCTCTGGGGTTGGGCAGATTAAAATAACAGCCTTTGATTGTCCGTTGTTCTCGTCCTTCTTTCTCCACCGTTCCCCAGCTTTTGTTAGTATTAACTCCAAGGGGGGTGTTTGCTTGGCTGGTTTGTTTTGCTAACTGGACCCATATTTTGCCCAGAAAATGTCAACTTGAGAATACACTCTGGAAGTGGCCTATTAGGCTAATTTCTTAGGGATAAATGTACCAGAAATCTTTCCTTCTGATCAAATCCTCTCCAAAAAAAGATGGATTTGAGCTATTAGCATTTGAAAATAAATAAAAATACTCAATAAAGTGGGATAAACAAAGCAATTTGCAGCCGGTGGTGTCAAAACTGGTTGTAATTACGCAATGAGACAGTTATGAAGCAAACCGAATGTCACTCCTTGTCATTATCCCATCATCCGTCTCTCAACACCCTCTCTCATTGAGCTCAAGCAGCAGTTTAGCTCCAGCTGAAACCTCAGTCACCTCAGATCAGATTGTCCTCAGTAAACTGCAGCCGAGCGGCTGGGAGCGGCTCAGGAGGTTCAGAGATGTAAATTCCGCTAAATCCTGACACTGTGCAGCTCAGGGCCAGGAAGGCGAGGCATGTGGAGAGCTAGATTATGTTTCCCACGAGTATCAGGGCAGTTGCACACTCCTCGGTGTGTGTGTGTGTGTGTCCCAGAGGGCAACACAGGAACCAAGACAGCAGGCAGGCAGGAGCTGGGCTACACTGGCATGAGACTGGCACACAAACACAGCCTTCACCTCACATTTGGCTCACTTTCCTGCTGGAAAGGTTTGTTTGTTTGTATTCAGACAGTCCAAACCCCAAACACACACCATCCCCACCTCATAACTCCGGCTCAGTCCGTAATGAGAGCTGCGTTTTCATCTCCAGCCCACTAAAATTGCATTTCGGCTTTACCCCGACCCACTCAACGGCTTTAAAGAGACCACAAAGTGGTGGATGCATCTGGAATTTTCTCATTCAGATGTTTATTTACATAGGTGTAATTGGATGCAAACCCATTAATTTGTCTTAGTGGCCAGCTATAGTCGAGCTTTGGAGGTTTAGGCCCTGTCTGTAGAGTTTAAGGGGTTTAGAGGATGTGTGCCAGTGGATCCACTTACAAAGACACAGATTAGCAGCATTTAAAACGCAGGCCAAACTAGAGTAAACTCATTACAGAATTTCAAACCCATAAAATAGCTTCAGATTTTGAAAAAGCTTTTCAAAAAGAAAGAACGGGTATTTAGGAACACTTATATCTAGAACAGAAATGGGCCTTTCATATTTAACTCTTTATTCTTGGGTCCCGCTTTTAACCCACTTAGAGAACAATTTCACATTTTTGAAAAGGGTTAGCACCTTATTTAAAGGGTTAAGGCCTCATCACAATACTGAAGGTGAAAGGATGCAGTGTTAGGGGCTGTTCACACAGAATGAATTTTTAAACTCCACTGCATTGATTTTTCCATTGTTTTTCTATATAAACATGCACTAGATGGATGTGTTTGACGAACTAAGCATTCTAAAAACATAGTGCAAAAACTGAAGTTTAACTATTAAAAAGCCCTTTTTTCCCGTTCCATTACCCTGCGTCTCATGCTTTTTAAAACAGGAGTAAAATTTAAGTTAAAATAAGTTCAACTTAAAGTGTTTCTAGACCTTACGTTTTCTTTCACGTCTTGCGTTTTTCAACACAAAACACATTTTTGTGTTTAAAAAGGTCTCAAGTCATGTTTTTTAAAAGCTAAACATTTTAATGAAAAAGGTAAGGTCTCAAGCTGAGCTTAACTTAACTCATTTTTTTATATCAGTCTGTCATGTGCAAGATGCTGCAAAAGACAAACACATCAAACCTGTCCGTCTAGTGCATGTTTACATATTAGAAAAACAAACATGTTAGGAAAATCAGTGCAGTGGGGAAAAAAAAAAAACGCATTCTGTGTGAACGACCCTTTTAGGACTTAACAGGCAGTTGTTCAGCAAAACTGAACAGTGCTTGCCTCATTAAATATTCGTGAGGTCTGCACAGAAACTTTCACGAATTATGTTCAACGTTATACGGAAGTGATGGAAAACACGTTCATTTAAATGAAGACGACATCATTTTATTATTACAGTTATGGTTCAAAAGCTTACTCAAGACAAACTGAATGGCACATACTATTTATATGATGCAAGACAAGTCACTCGCTGTGTTCGTCCAATCAATGATACTGACAATGCAAATATGCTCATAAGAATGCAAACCAGGGATTTATGAATGTACAATGTGATATGTCATTAATATAACTCCAGTAACAACTCCAATAACATAGCCCAGGATAAATATTAAACCTTTTTTTTTAATTATTAAACAATAATTTTATTGAGTCTTTGAGGTTCTAGTAGAACTCAATTTGGAGTATGAGGAAACTTTTGCTCTTTTGTACTAAAGAATGGCCTTCATGAGCAGAATTGGACCTTTTATCTCAATGGAGTTTTTAAAGCTGCAGCTAACTGAAAGCGTTTTAATATGATTTGGATTGGTTTAAAACTACAGGGGGGCTCTAGAGAAGGACAGAGGGGGTTCATTTAGCCTTTTGAGAGATTTTGTTTACAGGTCCTGTTTAACAGATGTTGGAGTGAGGAGCAGAATGCTCTGCCTTTCTTTAATTACTTATCAATAGTGGAAATTTGTATTGACAAGCGCCTGTCAAGAGGAGAGCTTTGTAGTTGTCAGTTATCTGAGAGAGAGCCGCTTAACCAAGAGGCCCCTCGGACACTCGCTGGATCGATCCCAGCGCGGCACAATTGGCTCTCCGGGCAGCTCTGTGCGGACAGGAGTGTGTGAGGGGGGCCTTAGGAGAAGTGCTGTGGGACTAAAGACTTCTTCATAGGGGGAAATCGATGTGGCTAGCTTGGCCTCTGACCCCGCGCAGTGAGGGTCCAGAAGCGTGAGGTCAGCAGCACAGTTTAAGCTCCAGTAAGAGGCACCCAGTGAAATTCTCAAAAGAGCCTCTGAACACGAAAACACAAAAGCTATTGAGCTCAAAAAAAAAAAACTAAATGCACTGCAGGAGTAAAAAGGTGCACCAGATGTTTAACCCAGATAATGACCTGATCCTTACTTATCAACTGTTTATCTACCAGTTAACTCATGAACACCCATTGAAATTCCATAAAAAAAACATGGATGAAGGCGTTTTAAACAAGGTCTAGACATCTTGAAATATAGCAAAAATATACATTGACATTTTAAAAACGGCAAAAAAAAAATTTTTTTAGCTAAAACCTTTGCTATATTTCATATTATATTCAATATATATATATATATATTTACAAAACCTAAATATCTATTTGTTTTCCAGATATGGACCCAATGTATATAAAACAAACAAACAAACTACACCATGTTGTGAAATAAAGTGTTAACAGTTACTCAGATCTGGGATAGAAATCTCATATACAAAACAGAGCTGTGGATGTTACACACTGATATTAATCTGCACTAACAAGACCCTATTAACCAAAGACAAGCCTCAGACACTCAAGTCAACGCTTTTTTGATCTCTGTGGACCTAAACAAAACCTATTAAACCAGACCATTGCACGAGTCTGGCTTATCTTAAGCCTAATGGATCAATATTGGAAATAACTGGAGGATCAATCACCTAATTAGGTGACAATATTTTACAATGGGCTAATGACATATGATAAGCAGTTCTTTGGGGTTGCAGGTTTTGACCGATTTTACTTAATCTTGCTTGGTGCTTAGTGATGCTCACAAAAAGCATGCCTTATCATATAAAAATATATGAATGTCATTTCATTAGATGACTAAATATCAAACCAAATGGCAAAAACACTACCATTTGGCCATGAGCGGCTCTCCTCTTCTCTGGTGACCCCAGCAGTCAAAGGTGATCAGAAGAGCGACTGATCGAACTTGATAATGAACAAGATTTTAAGCTGTTTCACTGCACATGCTCAGATCTTTAAATCACTCGATAAACACAGTGAGAGCCGCCCCCTTCCCGGCCACCCGGACATTGTGCGAGATATTGATCCTGCCGCAGTTTTTAATACCTGGGGTCCGGGTCTGTGACATGAGATGGCTGGGGCCCAGGGTAAACACATGGGCCTGGGGTGAGCGGGAAACAATAGACCTCCCCTCTATGCCTCCACAGGCTCTTTGTGTCATTTTGTTGTCCGAGAAAACAGCTGCTGAAGAAAGAGTTCTTAGTCAGGCACCTGCTGGAAAAGATCTCATATATAGACATTAACTGGAGGAAGATGGTGAAGTGGAACAGACAGGTTAGGATAAAAGATCAGAGAATATTCTCAAACAAAGACTTGACATCCGTGTGTGTTTAGAAATTTAGTTGGACGTATTCATCTGTCCATTTGCTGCTGAAATACACACACACACACACAGTTTGGGGTCAGTATGATGTTATTTTTCCAAGAAAGGTCTCTTATGTTCACCAAGGATGCATTTATATGATTAAAAAATACAGTAAAAACAGTAATTCTGTGAAATACTACAATTTAAAATACATTTTCTATTTTATAATACTTTCAAATGTTATTTATATTCCTGTGATGGCAAAGCTGAGTTTTCAGCAGCCATTACTCCAGTCTTTAGTCCTTCATAAATCATTCTGATATGCTAATTTGCTGTTCAAGAAACATTTCTTATAAATATCAACATCAATAGAAAGTTCCACAGCATTTATTAGAAACAGAATTTTTGAATCAGAAATAAAAATTAATATATAAAAGTCTTCACTGTCACTTGTATTTAATTTAATGTGTCCTTGCTAAATAAAATAATTACATATACACACACACACAATATATATATACTGTATATATGTATATAAATAAATCTTATACTGACAGCAAACTTTTAAATGGCACTGTATATGTACATACTTTTTAAAATATGTAATACTTACTAATACTGTAATACTGTGATTTTTGTGTTTTATTTATAGATTTTAATAGAAAACAAAACTAAACCGCTACAAAAACAGTTTAGATACAACTTATTTACAGCACATGGCATTAATGTCAATCCATTTAGTAACATTACAAATCACTGCACAGCCATCTTGATCTTTAGTTTTGACAGTAATTGAAAGTAATGTGTTTAAAGTGGCAGGCCTAAATGAATGACGTGACATTTAGTGTGTCAGTTTACAATATACTGCATTTAATAGCTTAAACTGCTTAATACAAATTAAAGTGAATTAAAAAGTAAATCAAAGTAAACTGTTTATTTATTTTTTTCTTATTGTCCTGTCCGCTCATGATTTGTGTGTATAAATCACAAAAATAAATCAACAAATTTGAATATGTAAACAAATTGTACTAATTTGAGTACAGATAAGAATACTGAGTCTGGTTTACAAGGCATTGGATCATGAAAATGCCAAAGTGATCTAGTTTTACATATTCGCAGCTAGACAAGACACTGTTTTTGAGTATGTGGATTGCTATACATTATTACTAGAGGAAATGACATCACATCAGTGCTGAAAAAACATGGTTTCAAGTATAATTGTGGATTTAATATACATCTATATCACAAACAACCTTTGAGTGCAACACATAGACCTTCCAGGAGCCACATCACCTAAAGTGAAAATTAAAACATCATCACAATCGATGACTTGGGGGACTAGGGTCTTTGAAAATAAATAAATAATGCTGAAAAAAATAGAGAATACTTTAACTCAACAAAAGGTTAATTACCCTCACCCCAATCTATGTCCACTTGTGATAATATTGGCCATTACTAGGTCAGTTTTAGCATGGTGGGAATTAGGATTGCTTGTTTGATAGGGCACTAGCTCTGGTTGCTAGGTGCCATGGTGGTCTAGGCTTTGCAATCTATCACATTATCCATCCAGGTCTCCTCCCCTTTGTGTCAGTCCATCTCTTTCTTCCCCCCCTCATGCAAACTGCAGCATTTACTCTGACGCAGTTTATCCGACCCAAGTGACGCACGGCCTATTATGAAGAGCTTCAGTGACTTTTCCTCTATGACGCTCTGTTCATCGAAAATCACTCCAGGTCGTAACATAGTGTGAGAGAACTGGCAGGGTCAGAGGTCATCTCTTCACCTTGGCATCCTCTTTGATCTTCCAGATCATGAGTTCCATGCAGGCCCGGGCATCTTCACTGGAGTCGTGCCCTCCAACTGTAAAGAGACAGGAAACAAGACATGAAACACAGAGACAGTCCAGAGCATGTTATTTAGAGCCTTTGTGTGTCACATGTTATTATGTGGGTTTGATAAAACACTATTATTATAATACATTCCTTCTTCAGCTAGATGAATTGAATTAAGCTAAGGAGAATCTCATATCCAGGTCAGATTAAACCACAAAAAAA
>NW_015665129.1:2760469-2761713 GCF_001515625.1 Sinocyclocheilus rhinocerous
GCGCCTGCTGCACCCATGGTACGGCAGCAAAGTTCCTTGATTATTACTATTATATGTCATGAGGTGACATATATAAATATATATATATATATATTGAAGTATATTTATATAGAAAATTAAGCCCATTTTACGGCAAATTCTCAGTAGCATGATGATGTATTTTATTTAAATTGTTAAGTATTTATATAATGGTAGCATTTGTTGTACTGAATTTCATTTATTCTCATTTAATAAACAAATTATTGTGTCTAGACAGTAATGGGATAATACTAATGACAATACATGCAGTACAGTTATTGATGACAATATCACAATGTAAAAAAAAAAACGTAATTGTCCTTATTAATGAGCTAAATTTTATACTTTCAATTGTCCTTTTTTCCTGGGTGAAATCCAGTAAATTTTTGTTGGATTGATGCAGATGATGCAAATTAGTGCAGATTACTAATATCCTCACCGCTGTCTTGTATAATGCGTTTGAGGTAGTCGGCCATAAGGTTTCGCAGGGCACGTTTGTAGGGCAGACCCAGGCGGTGAGGAAACACAATAGCGGTGTCCACAACCATGCTGTGAATAAGCTATTAAACACAGATGTTAATAAACACTGATTAAAAGACAAAAAATGGCACTGTTCCAAACTCTAGTACGCTACCTTATTGCATAAACTTCTGCAAGCTTACAATATTTAGGTATTTTATTAAGCCTTTATATTACAAGCACACTTAAAATTCCTAAAAATGATGTCTAGGCAGGCAACACACTAGGTTTTGGATTATTATAAAGACAGTACAATTAGTGTTTGGTAGAGCTGCACGATTCTGGAGAAATTGAGAATCACAATGTTTTTTTGTCACAATAGACACAATTCTCCCACGACTCTGAACTTAACAAAATAATGTATTATTTTCTAGAGGCTGTGACAAAATATTAAATGCTGCAGTCTATATTTAATGAACCAATTTTTAATATTAAAATTATGAAAAATTAATTTGAATGAATGATTCAATGACTCACTCATTAAAGGGGTGCTATTATGCTTTTTCACTTTTTCAACTTTAGTTAGTCTGTAATGTTGCTGTTTGAGCATAAAAAAGATCTGCAAAGTTACAAAGCTCAAAGTTCACTTCAAAAGGAAATATTTTATTTAACAGAAATCACTTTTCAAAAACTACAACGAACGACTCGTTTGGACTACAACGCATATTTTCCAGGATTTATGATATCACAAATACCGACGAATGGGA
>NW_015665129.1:2761736-2776091 GCF_001515625.1 Sinocyclocheilus rhinocerous
CGTTCATGCCAGACTGGGGAGAGAGGTGTTTGTAATAATGTAAAATATGTGAAAAATAATGTGTTTTTCGAACAACCTAGTATGAGAGCCTGTTCTAGTACACCCCCAAAACAAAATCAAGACTTTGTAAAAGAGCATAATAGGACCCCTTTAATACTTCACTTGTTTCATTAATATATGAAATACAAATACATTTTAACAGTCATTTGTCGCCACCTAGTGGCGAAACAATGTTATCAACACAAACGTTATTTGAAGCACTAATTACTTTCAAAAGCCGGGATTTTCTACAATCAAGCGCTACAATCAGTGTTTATATTGGATCTATAAACTTAAATCCCAGTATTTCTGTGATAATATGAATGATTGTAAGAGAGAAATAATACTTTGTGGTTGAAAAGTCTGTTTGTGAAGCTATTTCTTATCTAAACATGGTAACTGCTCTCTCTGTGTCAGCGGCAGCGCGAATGCAGATTTGAATGTTCCAGTATGAATTTTTCAAATATTTAATACACAGGAGAATCACTGTTATTTAGAAATGAGATCACGTGGTTGTTTGAATGCGAGATTGAGATTTTTTTTAACGATTAATCGTGCAGCTCTAGTGTTTGGGTGTACCTTGAGCGCAAACAGGTCACTCTCAAGACTGTGTCCAATTAGAATGGACTCTGCACTGAACATGCTCAGCAGCACCGCCTGCACATCTCTCAGGGTGATGGTGGTGTTCTCCAGATCATCCTGTGTCACACCTGAAAACCTGGATGTAACACAAACGGGTGTAACTGAAACTAGAAAAACTGAAAGGCAAATGAATGGCAGATCTCTTAACACAATTCCTACCGTGTGTTGTAATCCACCACTTTGCTGCCTGGCTTGACAAATGTGTCATAAATAACCTTGAGGTCAGAGTTAATGACGGTCACTCTGGTCAGCTCCAAACCTTGCTTTGTGTAGCACTATAAAACAAGTATAGAGATGAAAAAGGTTATAGTATTTAGTTAGATTCAATAAAGGGTTAGAGCGGCTTGTAGTATCTTTAATATCAGACTTAAGAATGCATCCTGTTTTCTTCATAGGGCTTTTTATATCCACCTAAAATAAGTGTGGGAGCGTTTGAATAACTGTTATTCTCACCATCTCACAGTCCAAGGCATAGACACCTCCATTTCCATCTACTGGCAACGGTTTGCTAAAAGTCTTCACAAAACCATCCAAGGACTCTTTACGGCCATCTTGTACATGTTGCTAAAGGAAAAGAGAACAGCAAAAACAGGTATTCTAATCTTTCAGAGACCTCAGAGACACATTACTGAACATACTTTTAGGAGGCTATAATACTTACTCTAAACACATTATTAAAGGAACATTCCACTATTTTTGAAAATATGCTAATTTTCCAACTCCCCTAGAGTTAAACAGTTGAGTTTTACCGTTTTCGAATCCATTCAGCCGATCTCCGGGTCTGGTGGTAGCACTTTTAGCTGCAGCTTAGCATAGATCATTGAATCCGTTAGCATCTCGCTCAAAAATGACCAAAGAGTTTTTGCTGCCGTACCATGGGTGCAGCAGGCGCAAGGATATTACGCAGTTGAGCTGCAACTTTTCATTTTCCATCGGTCTTAGTACACGATGTAACTACAGAAGAGTCAAGTTTTAAATAGGAAAAATATAGAAACTCTTTGGTCATTTTTGAGCGAGATGCTAACGGTCTAATCAGATTCAATGATCTATGCTAAGCTACAGCTAAAAGTGCTACCGCCAGACCCGGAGATCGGCTGAATGGATTCGAAAACGGTAAAACTCAACTGTTTAACTCTAGGGGAGTTGGAAAATGAGCCTATTTTCAAAAATAGTGGAGTGTTCCTTTAAAAGCTTTGCCTCCTTCAACCAGCGGATTCAACTAGCAAAAGACTTCTGAACCTAAAAGATATCTTAAGGCAGCGTGTGCAAACTATTTTATCTTCTGTACCCTCACAGAAATATGTCTGCCATCAGCAAAAACATTATTACGTATGAAAAACAAAGTCTATTTATTAATCACCATATCAGAGGATATATTCATGACACAAAATAATTAGTGTAGTGTGGGGGGAGATGTTTTATTATTGCAGATTTGCAATGATTTCTGCATTTTGCATTTTTGATGCAATGTGAGATGTATAAAATAACTACATTTACTTGATATTATCTATAACACATAATCCATTATGTTTTATAGGTTAACATAGCAAATTTTAAATCTTAGTTTAGGTTCGGATTTAGGACAATTTCTTATTTTAGATTTAGGACATTTTTGTGGTAGGTCCAATATTTGCAGATCCACGATGATACCTACTTTACACACTTCACATCCAGGAGAACCAACCGCACCAGAGCAGCAGCTGTAAAGTGTCTCCCAACCTCCTGGAACTACGTAAGACACAAAAACAAGTCAGTGTTAGCAGCAACGTATACAGTGAAATACATGAAGCATATTGTCATTGCAGAAAACTCATCCTGTCTTACACGTACACATACCCACCTCTGTTTCTGCGTAATCTTCCCCAGTGGTGACTGCACTCCTCCTTACGCACACAGCTGCCATTAGCGTTTATCTTGTACTCGGCACCACATCGACAACAGATTTTGGAAAAAGCTAAGGAAGAGATACAGGACAATTAATCAAGAGTGCAAATGTTATGGAGAGGGAAGATATTTTCAAATGTACAGATGTTTAAAATAATGCAACTTATGTTCAATGAGTACATAAAAAAAAACTCTATTGGCTGATTAGGTGCTAAAAGTTTAAGCGTAGTGCCACCTAGTGGTTTGGCTCTTTGTCATAAGGTGTATTGTGAAGAAGTAGCATCAAGAAATTGGTCTAAGACAATAAAAACAAAACTAACGGTCATTGTTTTTCTTCTCTGGGAGGTTATGGACAACAGCGTGACCCGACATCTCGGGGTGAGGTCTGGGGTAGCCATGCTCCTGCAGCTGTTCTTCAGTCATTGCATATTTTTTCTGTTTTTTGTAAAGAATGGCGCCTGAAAACAGCATGATGCAGACATGGGTGAGATCAGAAAAAAGGGTGGTAGAGTGCTGTTACTGTTAACTAAAACTAATAAAAATAGTTTTCATCTATTGAAATAAAGCTGAAAATAAATAGTAGCTGAAAAACTTAAAACTTAAAAAACCTAAATGAAAATTAGAAATGTTGTTTTGGAAACTAAGCTAAATTAAATAAGTTCAAGTACTACAATTGTTATAACTAAACATGAAATACAAATAAAGATAACTAGAAATTAAATGTAATAAAATTAATAATAATTAATATAATAATATTTATATAATGCTAGAATAACACTTAAGTGGTAGTGAGGTACCTTTAGGGTCCACATCCTGCTGTTTACCGGAGCGGTTGATTGTGTAGCTGGTTGTGGCAGCAAGTCTTCCACCAAGTACTCCTTCATGGGACTGAGACTTTCTATTCACAGATACAGCTGGGCTCTCTGAGAAATAACATATAACATAAATTCTAATTCTATTCTTTAAAAAAAAAAAAAAACTTGCCCCTTTTAGACTTGCACTCTATTCATTTACTAACTGCTTGTTTTCTTTAAAAAAACAAAAAAACAAAAACAAACTAACACTAGCTTCTCTAATCTTTTTATTTATTATACAATTACCAAAAGCGCAAAAAAGGCCTCTAACACTAGCTTGCTATATTCTTTTTCTTTTCTATCTGTTTTCTTTTTATTATATAGTTTTAAAAAAAAGCCTTGCTACGTGTACTGCATTAAGCTAACTGAGGCTTGTTATAGCACTTGCGTATCATTGCTCTTTTGTTGATTTTGATTGCTTCCATTGTCCTCATTTGTAAGTCGCTTTGGATAAAAGCGTCTGCTAAATGACTAAATGTAAATAAATCCATAAATAATACTAGATATTTTAATTACAGTTAAATTACAGAAATTAATTACATTATAAAGAAAATAAATGTAATTTATAATACATTCTTTTAAATGTAATTTTAGTTTTAAATTGTTCAGCATAACAATTTGAGTGGAATTTACATTAATTTCAGAATCTCATTTTTATGTCAATCTGACAACAGCATAAGCATTATGAACTACACAAATCTGCTTATGCTGCATTATTATTAGGCCACTAATCAAATGTTAAATCTTTTTTTATTATTTTATTAGCATCATAACATTTTTTAGTTTTAGATTTTTCAAAATCCTAAAATCCTAAAGCTTTGCTTATTCCCAGGTATAAATCAGATTTTGAATTTCAGACTTTCAATATGGTCTCAGACTTGTGGATCTTCTTTCTCTTTCATGATCAATATCAGTGTAAAACACTGAATATAACAGTTGGTGGCAGATTAATGACAAAACAAATAAACTATTGTTATTCCCTTGAGAAAGGCTCTTAACCCCACGGTTAGTGTACCCTCAGTCACTTCAGATGAACATCTGCTAATTAGCAAATAAATACAAAAAGGAAATGACAGTATAACAGGAGTATTAATCTGCGTGTTTGTGTTAGACTCACTGATGACAGGAGACGTAGGTGTGCTCTTGCTGCGAAGTTTCTTCAGTGTGTTCACGGCTACATTCAGGTAGATGTTCTTACTGCTGCTCCTGTCATACACCACCTTCTCTTCCTCCAGAGCCTGAGAGTGAAGAAGACATCCAGAATATACACATCAACAATATATATAAGGGAGTTGACATTAAAGGGATAGTTCAGCCAAAAATGAAAAAAGAATGTTGGTAAACAAGCAGTTGATGGTAGCCATTGACTTTCATAGTATGAAAAAATACAGTGGAATACCATCAACTCTTTGATCACCAACATTCTTCAAAATATCTTCTTTTGTGTTCAGCAAAAGAAAGAAACTCATACACATTAGGATCAGCATGAGGGTGAGTAAATGATGACAGAATTATAGCGGTTGGATTGACATACCATCTGAAAAGCTTGCTGTTCAGAGGAACAAAACTTCAGGCACTCATCAATGAAGATGTTTAGGTAACGCTGGCGGACATTAGTGGGTACCTTGGCCCCAAATTCTGCAGGAATGACAGGACGCTTCATGGCAGAGCTCTGTGATGGGCAGAAAAGAGAGTGTTTATTGGGGACATTCAAATACACCATTATAGTTCTGTTATAGGGCGACGTTACCTTCATGGTGGGGGTGTGCGCCACTCTTTTCTGCACTGTAGTGGATGTGGTCTTTGACAGGATGCCTGTCGATGTATGAGCTTTGACTAAAAGCTGATCGGTCGCCACCCTGGTGGGTGACAACACCCGACTGCTGGCATCAGCTAGCCCTACAAAAAAACATGTGTTTTTAACTCCTAATTCTTAATCCTGCTGTAAGTGAATGTAGAACCCTCATACCAGGCTTTGAGGAGGGCAAGGAGGCGTTTGGCCGGTGTGCCACCCGCCGTTTCTCTCCAGAGAGCCCCAGTTTTGGGTTGGTCGATGCAGACACTGCCTTTACTGCAGCAGCTAGCTGTACTGCCTGTTGCTGGGCCTTCTGTATGCGCTGGTAACAGATCTCCTGCGCTGTCATTCTCCGCTGCAGCATCGGCACAGCGTTCAGTGATGACTCGGACTGAATGAAGAAAATTATTACAACAATTATTAAACAGTTGTTCTACTGCAATTTCTGAACACAAGTAGAGATTTATCATTTAATTTTTTTAGGTGAACCTTATTTCTAATTGGAATCTTGATTATTTAGGGCACTTAAAGCAGTGTTAGGAGTGACTATCTAACTATCTAAAAGTAGTAACACTTCCTTGTCTGCATTTTTCAGTACAACACCTCAGGGTGTTTTCAAAACAGAGAATCCAGTAATGACCTACTTTTCCCAACAAGCAACAGCCATTTTTTCCACATCATATTAATACTGGTAATTCACATTATGGTATGTTATTGTGCCAGATAAATAATAACAATAATCTATATAAATCTAAACAATAATCTATATACATTTTTGAAAGTCGCTCACCAAGGCTGTATTTATTTGCTCAAAAACACAAAAAAAGTAATATTGTAAAATATTAATACAATTTTAAAAATAAATGCTTTTTGTTGTAATATATTTTAAAAAGTAATTTATTCCTGTGAAGGCAAAGCTGAATTATTAGCATTATTACTTCAGTCTTCAGTGTCACATGACCATTATGAAATCATTCTAATATGCTGGTTTGGTGCTTAAAAAACATTTCCTGTTATTATTAATGTTAAAAGGTTGTGCAGTTTAACATTATAAATGTCTTTACTGTCTCTGTGATCAAATTAATGAGCCCCTGCTGAATAAGTATAATTTTTGTTAAATAAATAATAAATTCTTAATAATTCTTAATTCTGACTCCAAACTTTTGAACAGCATAATATACATATACATATATAAATTTAAATTACGATAAATTACTACATATTCTGTCTTGACTTGCTTATGGTCTAACTGTTGCACACCAAATACAGCTAATATGCAAATATGAAGTGCAGGGAACCAATAACAGAGGAGAGAATATGTCAGCCATGTCAGAACATGAATTCCAACACTAACCTTTCCTTGAGCTTTAAAGTGTGACACCCTCTTCTTCTGGCCAGGAAAGAGAGTAGTTAAAGTGCTTTCTGTTTCTTCCTCCTCCACCTCCTCCTGTTCCCTTGAAGGCTAAAAACACACACATGAAAGTGAAACTGAAACTTCAGTTGCAACAGAAAACCCAGAAAATTCCACTGACAGCAAACATTTGCATAACCTCCTCAAACCCCCATAAAGGCTTTTTAGAGTAACCAAAATGATTATCAAACCTAGAGAAATAAATAAAAACTCGGTGGTACCTGCTTAGCTTGTCTCCCTTTATCTTCCGTCTTCACCTCTTTGGATTCGTTAAATATCCGCAGACACTCCTCCATCGGGTCTGAGTCATACTCCATCTCATCCTGCAGACAGGAGTAGTCCACTGCTTCATCACCACCACCATCATCGTCATCATCCACTTCAGAGTCATCCTCCGATGATGATGATGTATCTTCAGACGTTTTCCTCTTATTCTTCATAAGGCTGCCCCGTTTAAAAGCAGAAGCTGACTTCCTCACTATCCTCTCGTCTTCCTCATCCTCTTCAGCACTCTCAGCACCGAACAAGTCAATGTGGCTCAGATTCCTCTGTTTGGCCTCACTTGCCTCTTTGGGATCAACAACTGAGCTGCTTTTTTTGCTTTTGTCTTTAGTGCTGCTGCTGCTCCCATGGCTGCTTTTCTTTTTGTCCTTGTCCTTTGTGCTACTCTCAAGTTTTCCATTCTTATGGTCTTTGATTTTGGATGACACCTTATTGGTTTTCACAGGCTTGTCCATTTTGGGCTTCTTGATGTCGCCACTTCCTCTATCTTTTTCCTTGTGGCTATGTTCATTCTTTATCTTAACTATCTTCTTGTTCTTTTCCTCAGTACTCTTTAACTTCGTTCCGTCTTTCCGCAGCTTTTCCTTGGACTTACTGACTCTGTCCTCACTTTTACTTTGGTTCTTGTCTTTTTGACTAGAATTCTTCGATGTCTTGTCTGCACTTGAACTTTCCTGCCTTTCTTTTTGAGTCTTCTTATTGGATTCTTGCTCCTCTTTTTTCAGTTTATCATATTTTATATTTTTCAACTGACTCACAGGCATCTTTTTGTCTGTCCAGTCTACATCCTGGGACTCCACATCATCTGATTCGCTCTGTGAGAAAACATCGTAAGTTTTAGACACCTGATTTCTTTGCTGTCCCTTCACACCTGACACTTGTTCCTGTTTTAAGCTGATGCTGATTCCCTTCAGCTGCATTCGGCTTATGGATGTCGGGCGATACTCTGTCCCAGAACTTTCCTCATCAGATTCAGAGAAACTTGCAGTGTACTTCGGGACATCTGCCTTAGGTAACGTCGACCTAGGTTTCTTCGCCGTTGGAACGTATTCCTCATCTTCCCCTTGTTTTTCAGGGTAAAACCTCTTTCTCCCCTCTCCCTCTGAACACAAAGTCCTCTGTTCTTTAACAGTCGGCTTAGCTGAATAGTTCGAGAGAGGGTCGTACTCCATGTCTGAGGTTGGTTTGGAATTATCCAGAGTGTATTTACACTTTACACGGGACGGTGGTGGAGATAATGCCTTTTTAATGCTTGTTTTGGAGACAGCAGTGGGCACATATTCCAGTGCATTGGCACTGCTGTTCTCGGAGTCCAAAGTGTATTTGCTGGAGCGAGGGGATGGGGTGTATTCACTAGCTTGGCCCATTTGATAGCTCCCAGGATCGTAGCCCTGATGGGATGATGCAGTGGGTTTCGGTCTCTTAACAGAGCTTGTGGTCGGCTCATATTCCTGATCGCCGATCCGAGAAAGCTTCTTCTTGTCCCTTTCCATCTCATTGCGAACAGCCTCAATGGCCCGATTGACCAACTCCAGCTCCATGGTGCCCAGGTCCACATCCTGTCCCGTCGACAGGCTCGACGGTGGCTCCCCATTATAATGTTCACCCGGTCTTACAACCTCTGGACTGAATGGATCATATCCTTGCTCTGTAAACAAAAGTCACAAGATTTAAATGATACAGTTAAAAATTTATCACAGAATCAGAACAATATATAATGTATCCTGTATGTGTGTGTATATATATATAGAGAGAGAGAGAGAGAGAGAGATTGAAACAATCAAAACAAATATATACACCCACAGAGAACTGCAGAAACAATTTCATAAAACTAAAGCAAACATTTCCAAGTTACTATCTATTTTTGAGGCATCAAAGTTTCCTGAGAACAGTAAGAGCTATATATACATATAGTTTATTATTAATTTATAAATTGGACTCTCTGACATATGGCAGTACAATTTTGGGGTTGTTTTTGGTTTCTTTGTTCCTCAGCAGAACGCTTCTGTGCATTTAAATGTACATGAACCCAAAGTGAACTTGAACAAAAGGAAAACATGACACCACAAAGACATTTTAATTCACCGTTTGGACTCGCAGAAAGCGCTTTAGTCTTTTTGATGTCGTATATCCCAGAGGAGCCTCGTCTTTGTTTGCTGTGTCTGAAGTGACAGTAGGGTCTGGTGCACCCATCTACACCGGCTTTTCCCTTATTACGCTCACAATAAAACGGGCAGTCAATCCCACGAAAGAACCCCGTAGATCTCAACATCGCGGTTCATAACCACGGTCACTTTATCTGCCTTTTAACTGGTATGTTTTAGCCACTACATGCGTGGTTATTTGCATATCCGTTTGTTGCCACTTTCTTTCGGACAACAACAGACTTCCTACGACGCCATATTTTATGCGCGACAGACAACCGCCGCGAGGCCCCCAGCTCGCGTCGCGTTCTTTACGTAATATAGTTGACCGAACCATCTGCCTATGAGAATTAGCATGGTATCTGCGTCGCGCGTCTGCATTCTGTAATAAAGCAGTTGCTTTATTTTAAATGAGTGTGTTTTAAACACGTTACTTTAGACTTTATTTTTAAGCCTTTAGTATCTTTATCTTTTAAATGAATAATTTGAGTTTCTCTGCGAGTTAAGTGCAACAGTATGCCCATTAATGAAGGTTTATGACTGTGGCGGAATATCAATGTCATTTTATAGGGCAGTTGAGTGTGAAGAAGTGCACACATTGAGAAGAGTTCATAATAACTGACACGACACACAAAATAGCTTTAATTTTAGAAATTGAAAATGCCACTCAATTTGTTCATCCCCAGTTGAGCTTCTTCCGTCTGCACCAAGCTGGAAAAAAACCCATCTGGTTTATTCTAAAAGTCAAGTAGTAGATCCCTTAATTTGGACAACAGTAATTAAACAGATGGTTACATTGTCCAGATTCTCTATTTTTTAATTTCTATTTTTCTGGACCAGTTTAACACAAGGACCAATCAAAGTCTTAAACCATCTAAGCTTGGTTTTAAGTAGTTTTTCCCCCTTCTCAGCAGGATGATGACTGAATTCAGAACACTTCTTGCATTTTGTAGGAGCTCTAGGAGGAATACATTCTAAAAAGTTTAAAAATAAATAGAATAAAATAAATCAGTTAACAGTGAAACAATACTCACCCTTATGCATTCAATTACACATTTGCAAGTGAGTCCAATAACGAAGGCAAAAGCAAAGTGCAAATAAAACACAAACACCCCTCATTCAGATACTAACAAACATGGAATTCCTTTCTTTTTTTTTTTTCTTTTTTCTTTTCCAAACTCTTGAAATACTTTTGGTCTCACTTTTATAAAAGTGTGCACACCTGAATGCCATTCCAACTCTTAATTAGCAGGACTTCTCAGCCTATTAGAAACAGGGTATAATTTGAATTATAATTTGAATCAAAGGCAAAAGCAAAGTGCAAATATAATCCACAAACACCCCTCATTCAGATACTAACCAACACAGAATTCCTTCTTTTTTTTTTTTTTTCTTCTTAGTTTTCCAAACTCCAAACCTTCTTGTAATACTTTTGGTCTCACTTTTATAAAAGTGTGCACACCTGAATGCCATTCCAACTCTTAATTAGCAGGACTTCTCAGCCTATTAGAAACAGGGTATAATCTGAATCCAATTCAAATCCTGATTTATCATTGGTAAATTGCTTACATTTTTAAACACTTAACATATCTTAAGTGACAGGATAATTACCTCCGACAGTCTCCAGTATCCAATGAGAGAGAATTGGTCATTGGTGAAAGAAAGTGCTCATCTAACACTAGATGGAGACATACCATAGTACGTAATAGGTATGAAGCGGTATGAACCTCTATTATCATAGTGCAAAACATGAGAGACTGCATTGTGGTTATTTGTAATAATATTAAAAATAACTAAAAATGCAGTCATGTCACTGTCGTGTGTGTGTGTGTGTGAACATGACCGTGCATTTTTGGTTATTTTTAATAATAATAATAATAATAATAGAATAACTTATTGTTGCTATTATTATTGCACACACACCTAAATGCCATCTCACTCAACAATTTTCTAATTATTCTACATGCAGTTTTTTTTACAGTCTCATTTTAATTTACAGACTACATTACATATTGTAAGTAAATATTTGTTTAGAAAATTAATTTGTCACACTGCAGGGCCATTTAACCTAAAAACTCAATTAAAATGGTTGAAAACAGCACCTAAAATATAAATTTTCGCATTTCACATTTTTAGTACTTAGTCCATTTTAGTACTTTGATAAGTATGCTATAAATAAATAAGTTCTGATTATATCAATAATGTTAATATATACCAACAAAATTATAATGGCCCTCAGTTTATGCTCACTTGTGAATCTGAGGACGCGCAATAGTGTGATTCAAACAGTTTGTTGACTCACTCTCTCCACGTGTTCAACCCACACTTTTACAGTAGGCTGTTAAGCTGCTCTGAGATATCCATGGCAACCGTAGTGCTGGCTAACTTTTAGTGTTTGCACCAGACTCTCTAAAGAAGCATCTGGCCCTGTAAAGTTCAAGTAAAAAAAAATCAGCACTGCTCTACTGCAGTTCTAGCCATGTTGACTTAGTAAGGTGATGCACCATGTGACTCATGCTCAGGTGATAGCGACATGTGCGATTATGTCAACAGGATCAGTCATTTTGAAAACCTTTTCCAAGAGATTGATCATTATTAGAAGTGTCAATGTTTGCGGTATCAGCATGTGATACGAGGCTCCTGATTCTGTGTGAACACAGGCAGAGGTGGGATTGATAAAGTTCAGCTTTACAGAAACACAAGACAAGACAAGAACATTGTTTAAAGCATTTTATTGCGTTTTTGTTGGTTTGTTTTGTACAAAACAATACAAAATTCTGTCACAACAGTCATAAATGTAGCTTTGAGTGAACTGCAGTCAACCACATGGTACAGTAAAGTGCTTTTTAAATCAATACCTGTTGCCCCAAATGAGACCCCATTTCAGATTTCCCCCAATTATTATTTTGGACAAAGTTTGGAATTTGGAAATGGACAAACAGTGCTCTTAATAAGCGTTGCTGACAACACCCCAAAAACAATAGCCTTCAGACTAGAGGATCACATTAGATTGGAAAAAAAAAATTTATAATAAAAAAACCCAACAATTGTGCACCTGAATACTTTAATCCCAATAATCTTTGGGTTGGGGGAAAAAGAAAACAAAGGAACTTCATATTAAGATACTTGTTTGTAATGGCTAATATTGGGCTGTGTAAAACAGGAACATTGAATGAGAACTTTCTACATCCGTCATCCCCCCAATTTTTTTTTGAGAATCCAAGTCAGATCTGTTAATACAAGGCAACCCATAACTATATTATGGGTAAAAGAGTGGTGAATCTTTTGTCAGAGGCACACAGGCTTTAGAGGACCAGCCAAGCGCCACAGACTCTTCAGAAAATACAAACCCAAACACTTGGGATACCTGCAATATACCAAAGCCAAGGAGAAAGATAAAATACTGAACAGAAGTGGTGGAAGTGGAACTTTCCAGACCAAAGATTGCTTTAAATCTCAGTTTATGAAAATTTGTGTTTGCCATTTGTACATCGTAGCAAAAGAAGCTTCCTGAACAAAACATGAGGAAACCGCTGCACATAGAATTCAAGTCTTACTATAAGACATAAAAAACCCACAAAGATGCATCTGTAAAAAGATTCTTAAAGAAAGAAAGACAAAAAATCAATTAAGGTTACAATCGGTGTCATAATAATCAGCATAATGGGCCCTTCAAAACCAAGGACTGCCATTAGGTTTCTCAAAGCATCTCAGAGCAACACGACAGAACGGGCGACACTCTGAAAACATTCAACAGGATCATATGCTTGGGTGATTTGAACTTCCATTGGTGACACTAATGCTTGCAGAATTTATGAAGACAATCTGAATCCAGACGTCTGGACTCAAATGCTTTCTGCACCTCGGAGAGGGAATGATGGTGGTCTGTGCTCAGCTCAACCAAGTATGCTGTGTCTTATGAATTGGCATGGGAAAGGCTAAAGCTTATTCACGATCAGCACTACCAGACACCGCAGTGCATTCGACTTTAGAAACGAGCGCACTTTGGCAAAAATTGTTGCGTCTTACTAAAACGATCAAGCCACCAATGTTTTCTGAGAGAAAAGGGGAGTTTAAACAACCCTGAAGACATTTCCAACGCAAGAACAAAAACAGTAAAACATCAGATCTGTACAGATTATATGACTCCGTCTTTTTTCCTTCCTTCGTTTTAATCCTTCCTTTCTCCCCCTAACTCCGGTCACATTCAAATACACTCTTCTCGCTCTTTACAGCATTTAAATCAACATTAATAAAGTAACAAAACTATAAAAAGGGAAAACGTTCCACCTGAACAGCACCTGCATAAAAATAAGATAAGAATAATATTCTTTCAATAAAAAGTTAAACAAAGCTCAACAAAGTTTGAAACATCAGTGTGGCACACGCTGTATTGGAGTCAACCATTAACGTATAAAAAAAAAAACCCAAGTAAACTTTCTTAGACCATTTCACTCACACAGCTACATTTTCTTGGAAGACTTTTTTTTTTGTTTAGATTTTTTTTTATATATATATACTTTTGCTGGAATGCTTTTTCGTTTTTTTTGTTTTTGTTTTGTTTTTTTGTTTTATGTTACTTGAAAATAATCTCTCCCTCCCCTCTTGATATTTATATAGTTTGCTTTTTGGTGGCATCCGCAATCTGATAGTTCAATATTTCCGTACCATAATCACAACCCCTTAAAGTGGGGTACTCTCTGATACCGACCATCGTCATTCATGTGGTCACATTGGCAGACATGTGCTTGTGCAACCATCTGGTCGCTTCCCAGCATGCACTCAATCCCAGTTGTGCTCGGAAATGTTTATAGTCACTCTTATCGGTTATTGATAAGATTTGGGTGAAATTTACAGGAAACGGTTACAGTTTCCTAGACATGAGTTTGGATGCATCTGATGCAGCAATTCCAATTGGAGTCTTGGGAAAACCTCACATACACCCTAAATCAAATGCATTTACCAGTTCCTCAACTAGGGGGACCCATGTCTTGAAAGCAGACTGCTGGGATAGTCTAGCTATAAGGACACACTCTGGAAGTGCTTGAATAACAGAAAAAACTAGCTATTCTTAATGGTCAGGGAGATTTCTTGACGCAATTACAAGGCTGTGGGGGAAGGACAGCGATGCATTAAGTTAGGTGAGGCACTATTATCAGAGCTTCGCTCCACTTATACAAGATCTCTGCTAAAGTAATGCAAGTCATAATAGCCTTCATCAGGGTTGCATAAGCACATACTAGTATCTTCAGTATCTGCTGAAGGGGAGGGGGATATATGCACATACACACACACACATACAGG
>NW_015665129.1:2776150-2783799 GCF_001515625.1 Sinocyclocheilus rhinocerous
CACACACACACACACACACACACACACAGGAAGAACGTTCCTGAAAAACAAACGCAGTTGTATCTCTCACAGAGAAAATTCACAGTGGATCCAGTTGTAACGTGGAAGCAGCACAAAAAGAGGTTCGGAAGGGGGGTGGGAGGTATTAGACCTTTGGTGTCTGAGCTGGTATTTTACGCTCTACCTTTAGACAAATTTCCGAATGGCTTGTGTAAACCCAATCTCTGTCCTAAACAGAGTCCAGTTCATTCGCCTTGAGCTCTCAAGGTAATTCCCATGCTGTCGAGAGCTGAACAAAGTGCTGTAGGAGCTTTTGCTCCAGTGCTTAAAGAAGCAAACTGGATTTGCAACAGGCACAAACTGAACCATTGTGTAGGAAAGAACTGGGTCTCATTCAAGTGGGCAGAAGAAATGGAGAGGGATTTGCACAAAAGGTATCAGATACTTTGTCCATTTGAAATTGGAAAATTGTTCACAGGGAGCCCAGCTCAACCGATCAAGCACAGTCTCCCACAATGACCAGCGGTGCCAGGAGCTGCCTGAGCTCGGAAGCAGACACGGGTGCTCCTTTCAGCAGGCTACTCCTCTGTCTGCGCTTGGCCAGTTTGGAGTTGGAGGGAGGGGAGAGGCGCATGGATGTGGCACCGGCTGTAACGACCTGAGGGGAGTCCTGCAGCTCCTGTTCTTCTAGGTCGTCTTGCTCGGCTAGTTGCCGGTTCATGGCAACAGCCTTGCCCGCAAAGAACGTCAGGTCCCTAGTGCTGCTATTCCTGTGAGCGTCGAAGGAAAGGACAAGGTTAGCTTGATGAGGAAGCTACAAGCTGCATGTACTAGCAGAAATGCTGGCACAAACTCAGCTTACCTTTGCAGCAAGATAGAGGAAGGCAGACAGTCAAAGGCACCCTGGAGAAAGAAAGACGACAGTTAAAAAAAAAAAATCATGAAGATGCGGTTTAAAGTTACTAAAATTACACTTAGAAGTTTAGTTGAAAGAATCAGTTCCTTACCCCTTGTACCCAGGGGTGCTGGAGAACCTGAGCAGCGCTGAGACGTTTCTTGGCGTCCCGCACAAGCAGTTTGGAAATGAGGTCTTTGGCACTGGAGGAAATATGAGCCCACTCTTTCTCTGGAAACTCATACTTGCCCTCCTGGATGCTTTCAAACAAGGTGTTCTAGGGGGGGAAAATCAAAGAAACAAGAGATGAGTTTTATTCATTGAACAGCACATGAATATGATACTTTTGACATAGGTTTACAACAGTGCAACAGGGTGTGTGATGTACCTGACACGCTTGACAAGGTTCTCCGTTCTCCCATCCACAGATGCGTCTACAGCGGCCCACGAAGGGAGGGTAACCGCTCAGCATGATGTAAAGGATGACGCCCAGGCTCCACAGATCACAGCGCTTATCGTAGATGGTGGCCTCCTCGTTGAAAGCTTCCACAACTTCCGGCGCCATGTATTCAGCAGATCCACACTAAGGTGAGAGAGTAAGAAAACGAGGAAGACGGGGTGAGAAGAAAGTAATCAACTGGCACCTGGGTTGTTTCAGTCACTGAACTGGCAGTCACACTGGCTGTGCAAAAAAAACAATAAAAAGTGCATCTGTTGGTTATGCTGCATTTCAATTTCTACAGTTTTTCCCCCCTCACTTTAGACGTCCTTGTTCACGTTCTTGCATTCAGCTGACAAATGTCATGTGTTCTGTGGGACCCCTAAGCACGTCTGAGACCGACAGAGTGAGAATCCCATGGTAAACAGCAGACTGCGCCAAGCTGGAGCGGGAGGTTGACGACAGATTAACTAGTTGAATGCTAAAGTATTCACCCCCGGTTCTTGCTCATGAAGAGCATTTGTGCTGCAGTCCAGATGGAAAATGCGATGGTGGCATACAGCCCCTTAAATGAAGTAACCACATAACGATTGTTATGTCACAGATGGAGGCGGGGTAGTGAGTCATGCAAGCACAGACTGCTTTGTCGGTTCGGGCTCCGACCGCCTCTGCCTAAAACTAGGTCATGCATTGGGACAGGAAAAAAAAGGATTGGGCGTCCAAAAAAACCCCACATACCATGCTTTATTACATAACAGCAACACACACTGAGTTTGCAGCAACATCAGCTCACAGACCCACACATCTTTGACGTAAAAGGATAGAACCTCTCTGAAGTAACAGTTCAGTAGTTCAGCAGGACAAAGACCCTTCTGGAAGGATCTGGGTTTCTTTTAGCTTTTCTCAATGGGCTGGGCCATCTTGCTGCATTAAGCCCCTATAATTATGCAATCCAGACTGAGGTCAGTGTTACAAAATAACTTGCTTTAGCGTTTTTTCCAAGAGATCACAAATCCCAGACCTTCCCTGAATTCGTACACTTCAGTTCTAACGCATCAAGGCCAATATCTGAACCCTACATGATTTGCCCATATAACAACTTACAATAATTTACACTCATAAATATGTTATCATACGAGGTTGAAGTTCAAAAGTGGGCATAAAACAATAATGCTGCAAATCCAATGACTGGTATGACCAACCCCCCTCTGTAGTTTTCACAGGTGTTAAAGTGCATCATGGTCATGTTTTGGTTTGTGTCTCTGAAGTTAAAGGAAGCGGTAGGTCTGCTCTGCTAGTCTCTTTTCTTATCCTCAACCCAGCTGCCGTTGTTGCTCCGCCTCCATGCACTTATGTAATGCTATTTCGCAGTGCAGGAATCCGAGTGCAGACAAAAGCTTCCACTGTTGCACCCAACCCCCATCGACACGGCTATTTTTGCTCACTGCCTCTCAACACCCTCACATTCAAGAGAACACTTCACAACCACCCCCACTCCTGAACAAAAGACTTTCAGAAAGAACAACCAATCCAGAGCTACATATACATTGCTACAGCATGTAACTAGTCAGTTGTGTACCCAACTGTATCCAATTTCCAGAAACCAGGGAAACGGAGCGACCTGTAATTAGGGCTTATGTTTTGCAGCAGTTTCCATGCGTTTTATAAAATCTAAGTATATTCCCTCTGGCTCGCTTGTGAGCCTATCTCTGTCTTTGAGATAAGAGGGAAGGGGGTCTTAAATGATAACTGCGCAGCAGATTTTTACTTTCGAGACAAACTTCAGCTGTAAGACTAGCATAGCATTGCATCAGTCACTTGCAGACACTAGCATCTAACACACGCAGATTATATATGGGGCTTTCCAAGGAAGGACAAACTGGCTTGAGCAGTCGCGCAGTCGGTGTGTTGTCTTGTGTTTTTGTGGTTGGCAGTAAGGCATGCATCAGCTGAGTGAGCGAGTCACCTATACATGTATGAATTTCCCCTGTGGTTATAGGTTAACACACAGTATAGAAGTACATGCAGTGCAAAACTGTCAAGAGAAAGCAATTTTGTACATGGTTCAGGAAGTAAAGTACATGCACTTCTCAGAAATCATGATTTTCTTGAAGCATTTATGGTACGAGCACACTACATGCACCCACAAAAGCCTGCGGTAAGAGTAAAGCGAAAGGAATTAAAAAAGGGAAACTCTTAGTAAGCAGCGAAGAAATCTAGTGACAAACAAAGAGTTAACATCAAGCTAGCGGTGAAAAAAACCCTGATAAGATCCTTGGGATCCTGCCCAAGAAAAACATGTTGAGTGCATGACCAGAGTGCACTAGATGCTCCTCCCTCTTTCATCCTCCCTCTCACCAAACCAATCACAGAACAGTTGCTAGGTGTGGGGTGGTAACACTGACTGAAAGACTAATGCCCAGACAGGCTTGAGGAAATCCACAGAGACAAAAACAAATGAGAAATGGAGTCTAAACTGTGCTTAAGGGAGAAGGTATGACAGGAAATTGGAGCACAAAGGCCCGAAATGTTTGTTTGGGTTGAATTCTTGTCCTCCTCATGCTTTCCACAAGTACACAAGGAATTGAGAAATTGGAACTATATAAACACTGGCTCAAAGTTTAAAAAGCACAAAGAACTTTCTGATCAACATTCCTGACAAAGGGAGATGCATTTCTGGAACTCTGAATGAGTGCATGCTACTTGAAAAAAAAAAAAAAACACCAAAAAAAAAGAAAGTAGCCAAGAACAAAACATTCTAACAAATCTGTATCTAGAAGCTTCAAGGTCTTTCTAAGTGTGCAACTAGTACTGAATTGTTCAAGGGATGGTTAAACCCCCCCCAAAACTTAAAAATGAATGTCGTTCAAAACCTGTATGACTGCTTTTCATTTACACAAAATATGATATTTTGAAGAATGATTTAACAGTTTTAACTTTTAAGAACAACACTGGATCTCACTGACTTACATTATATGGACACAATGAACATGGACAGATTTTGTGTTTTGCAGAAGAATGTCCTACAGGTTTGAGTAAATGACAAAATTTTATATACCTTTAAATACATGCAATGCATTAAATCAAACCCTCTCCCCTATGGCAGAATCACGCGAGACTATTTGCCCATCAGCAAGCACAGGGCATGAAGACAAACCCCACATTGTTTACTGACTAGATACTAGGGATGGGTATCGTTAAGGTTTTAACGGTATTACTACTCTTACCGATACTGCTTATCGATTCGGTACTTTAACGGTATTCTTATCGGTACTTTTTGTTTTATATATATATATATATATATATATGACAAATTAAGAGCTGAATTAACATTGATTTATATTCTGAAATGTAAAATAAATATTTAATGAAATGAGTTTTATTTAAATAACGTTTTATTATCAAACATGTCCCGCAATTTAGCAACAGTAAAGACGGCATTTTAGAACAATCACCGACTGAGCTGATTCTGACGTTAAGTTTGGGTTTTAGGGAGGAACGAATGCGCACCGCTGTGAAGGGAAAGAAGTTGCGCAAGACGAAACGCAGCTAGTTTTTAATAGCTTTACCTCATGTCTTCTTTTGTATAATCCTTAGAAGCCAAAATCGAAATAAAAAAAATAAATTAGCTTAATAAAACCGCCACAGGCCTAAAGTGTAAGCAGATGTTTGAATGTTTAGTTCTCTCTTCTATCATAATTAAACAGGGCTTTCATGTTGCGCGTGCTGAAGCTCCTCCGCTTGAGCGCGATCTCTTCTGAATTGCTAATAGCAATAATGCATCATAGACAAATGTTTGAAAAACAGCTGGCGACTCTGGTGAGATAGAATTTGCAAGATAATGTATATATAGCAATAATAAATGTGTGTTTTATTAATTTCTCCAGTACCGATAGCAGAACCGTTAACGTCAGAGCTTATCGATACTCCAGTCTTTCATAATTTAGCCCCGGGACCGATTAAATACCGGGTTTCAGTACCCATCCCTACTAGATACACTAGAACCTTTCACCCTTTAACCATTCAGTCCACAAATAGTCTTTACAACAAGCTGTTGGATCCAACTCGGGTTACCCTGAAAGCCCCATGCTGAGGATTTCTCACTGTCCACCCTGCCATATCACCTGTTCTAGCCTGTCTTGCCCCATTTATTCAAAGCCATGAAGCTGAAGACAGATTTTTGTTTACACACACACACACTAAACTCAAGAGCTTAGAATAATGAAGGCCATTTCAAATATTTTGAAAGAAACAAAAATTGGTTTTAATGTTGTAAGATTGTATGCCACAAGTTAGCAACAAGTTTGTTAAGTCGATGTAGATAAATTAAGAATGGACTCAATACTGCTGCTCCACTATCTCAAAAATTGGGGTCATAAAACCATTCCTTCATCACTGTCTTTAGAATGATTAAATCAGCCAATCAGAATGAGCTACCCTACTGATACCACACAACATCGTCAAATCGCATTAAAGCAGGTCCTCCTGATAAGAAACGACATTGACAATGTGTATATCTTATCCATAGACTTCAAAACAACAGGGAGACGGCCGTTAACAGCTTATGTTCGTTTCTCAGTCAAATGCAATACTTTGTTTAGGGTCACAAAGACACTTACTGGAGTGAGGAGCTCTGGAGTGGAGATGGGTGAACTGTCACTGTTGAGTTTAATTCCACTGCCAAGATCAAAATCGCATATCTTCACAGGCGAAATCTGCAAGAAACACATCAACAGGAAATCAGATGAAAAACCTTTGCTCAGAAATGACTCCATCCACAACTGCTGAGCATGATCGAGCGTTTATAGTCTGCTTGGAAACCTCAAATCATCTGATTAAACTTTTACCACAAATGCAAAGTATAGTCTGAGCTTCTAACTAGGCAAACATGCTGTCGTAAAAGACTCACCCTTTTCTCGTGTTCACACAAGATGTTTTCAGGCTTCAGGTCTCTGTGGGCCATTCCTACAAAAGCGCAAACACAAGTCATGCGTTAGTAGTGTGGTATTCAGGCTAAGTGAGGATTGTCGACTGGGGCAAAGATAGGCGAATGTTTCCAAAACAGCTTGTTGCTAAGTGCTACTAAAATTGGCTTAGCATCCCTTCACCCAACAGTACCGACAGGAATAAAACGTCAGCCCACAACTTCACCTAGAAATCCAGTGCGCATCCCTCAAGCTAGTCGATGAAATATGATCAACTTGATACAATTTCCAACAACCCCCATAACCTCCCCTTCCCCAACTGTCTCCAGAGAAAGCCATCCCCCATGTGTAACACCATCTTCTTATCTCCCTTTTCCAGGCCTAAAGCACTCCTCCCAGTCGGTGTTCTCATACCTTTATTGTGAAGGAAGTCCAGTGCACTCGCAATGTCCTGCACCACAATGCTGGCTTCCTGCTCGCTGAAGTATCTCCTCTTGTGAATGTGGGCCAAGACAGAGCCTTAAAAAAAACAACAACACATTGTTACACATTAAAACCGGGGCACGCGATCTTCACATTCCAATGGCCGGGGTGTCAATTTAATTACTCATGGCTGGTCTTTGGGCACAGGAGAGACTGGGTAGTGTTTCTCAAGAGTAACATAACACTACAGAAAACACACGTACCTCCTCTCAGCTTCTCAAACACAAGGTAAAACTTGTCCTCCTCCTCAAAGAACTCCACCAGCTCCAGAATATTTCTGTTGGGTGGACAAAAGACAACATTTTGAGTTAAAACCACATTGCCGCATTAGAATGCACAACATACACATTTTTCATTGCCTGTGAAAAGAATAAAGAATAGGTTACCTGTGCCCCTGACACTGGTACAGCATTTCCACCTCTCTGAAAACACGACTCCTGCTGTGTCCTGGCCTTTTCTCAATGATCTACGAGGTGAAAAAAAATGGCAGGTTAGGATCAAAGCCAAATGAGAAACAACATCCTAAGGTGACAACCGCCCCTTAATTTAAGGGGCCGTTTACACGACAACTTTTTACGCGTTTTGACTGTTCGTTTACACTACAACGGCGTTTTGGGGACTGAAAACGCATATTTTTGAAAACGGCACCGTTATCGTTTCCGTTAGGCCTGGGCGATAAAACGGTATCAATATTTATCGACGGTACACCTTCTTCGATAACGATATAAAAAAATTTCGATATAGTGCACAATATAGGCACGTGCTCTGAGTGACGCAGACAGCACACACAAACATGAACACATGTGACTGCCTGTGATGAGGAGATTGTGAATAAAAAAAAAATGAATATTAGTCGAATGCAAAAATAGTACAATCAAATGTTAGGAGTGCGTCAGGGAGTGTCATC
>NW_015665129.1:2784113-2786452 GCF_001515625.1 Sinocyclocheilus rhinocerous
GAATTTAAAATAAACATTTGCATTTGAATGCAAAAATAGTACAATCAAATGTTAGGAGTGCGTCAGGGAGTGTCATCGGTGGAGCACGAGATGCGGTGATGATGATGCAAGTGATGTTAGTTAGTCTAGCCCACGAGACGCCCAGTTGCTGCATTATTCATTCAAAATATTAGAGAAATAAAGAAGCTCAATGCGGAGAAGATCTTGAATGGGTTAAAACCGAAACCAAGCCATTCACACAGAATGCATATTCAGCGCATTTTTCCGATGGACAAATATGACTGCTGCACTCACGTCTCACACAAGAGATGTAACCATGCAAAGTTAAAACAGTTTAAACTTTTAGAAAACACGTCACGATGGCACCCTAGCCTCGGGAGACAAGCCAAAAGTTTCCTTAAGACCTATTTAATCGGCATATAAAACATTAGAAATTAGATATTCGTTAAATTTTTATTGTGTGTTTCACTGTTAAAACAAAAAATATTTGTTGTTTGTCTCAATAAATTGGGTTAATTTAAAAATACAGTGGTTCAATTTAAAAAAAAATTTCTATTGCGCTGTTTTAAAAAAGGTTGTAAAAACGTCAATAATTATCGATACCGAACGATATGAAACATTATATCGTTGATACATTTTTAAAGTGTATTTACTTCACCAATATTACAACCAACATCGGAGACGCATCATATAATCTTCACTTCCCTACAGGTACGGTTTACTAACAAGGTGACAGTGCCAACTACTGGCTTGGCATACGTAATACAGCGTTTTAGGCCGTTTTTGCGGATATGTGTAAACACGAATCGTTTTGAAAACGTTGTGTATACGTGAAACTTTTTAAAAACGCAAGGGAAAAACGTTTCTGTTTTTGACTACACCGCTGTCGTGTAAACGTAGCCTAAGAGACAATCTGATTTCAAATTAAACCACTTTAAAGTAATAGTTCACTTTTTTTTGGTGAACTATCAAGTGTGTTTTATGTATGAAATGCAAACATATATAATTTGATGTGCAAATTTAAATGTTTAATGTTGATTTCGCCTCCACTTTCACTGTATGGAGAGAAAAATACTTTTTTGTTTCAAAGATTAATGAATGTCATATGTTTAGAACAACTTGAAGGTGAGTAAAAACTGAATTTTATTGTTGGATGAAATATCCCCCAAAAAACTGCATTAATTTTTTTTTAAAGTGACAATGAGGGGCCCACACCATTCACTTAATCCCCGAGTACAACAACCAAATGCACAAGCAAAAGTTACTGTTGACATTGAATCACATCCTCCCCCATGTGAGGCCTCTGTGTTTTCCTGACTCTGTGTGGCTCTTCCAGCTCCCTGGATTAGCAGTACTATTGAGAACGTGCAGACGAGCACACAATGCGTATCATGGTCAAGAATGAGGCCTGCAGGCCAGCACATTCCCAAAAGCCCCAGCGCTGCTGCCACACGGCTGAGTCAGCAATCAATCCACTCAAAAGCCGCCCAAAAAAAAAATTACGGGGTATTATAAATGCTTGCGGGAACCTGAGGGATGTGGTGACAGATTTCACCTAGTTGCTGAAGTCTAAACATGTTATTTGCTGCACAGAAGAGCTTTTACAATATGTTGGCAAATACATTGTATGCTATACCATGCAAGTGAGAGTGCCCATAAATCTCCATGTTAGCTTTAGAAGGGGCCCTATAGAGTCTTACCACCGTCTGTAAATCAAACCTCACTTGTAAACACTACCCAGGACCAGCTGAGGCAGCTACTGGGGTTGTTTTCATTCAGCCTTTCCTTTTGTTCAGACCGGGACGCCACAGATCTCTCCCCCCTGACACAAACTACGCAAAGAGGAGGAGGGGGTTGGCAGGACATCTGGTGAGAGTTGTCTGAAACCCATCCCAGCATAAACTGACCTAATGCTTGTAATGATCCACCCCCCTCAGGGATTGAAACACATCCCTAAATCATTGTATCGTCTTTGTGCGGCTGGCCTATACGACCACCTTATATTGAAATAAAATGCTATATTTCTCTTTGGAAAAAAGCATCTGTTAAATGCAAAAATGTAAATTAAAACAAGAAAGACAATTTTTAGAGTTTGATAAAAAAAAATATTGAAATGAACAAAATATAGAGTTTTTATTAAGTTATACTGTAAGAAAAACAAAACATGCAAAATGTCACAACACTTGAGCTTCCTCTAATCAGTAAGTAAAAACAAAACATATTTCTGGCACACAATGTACATTTCCTAATATGCTTTTGTTCTAGATCCGCAATATGAGAGACAAAAAAAAAAAAAAAAAAAAAAAGCGATTAAAAAAAAAAAAAAAAAAACAACAAAA
>NW_015665129.1:2786508-2789951 GCF_001515625.1 Sinocyclocheilus rhinocerous
GTAAGTAAACACTTCAAGGATTTAACTCCACCCTAGCCCCCCCTTCTCTTGAGGTTTATTTTTTGGCAGACTTGCCAGTACATTATGTTACCACCACGGTACAATCTACCAGCCAATAAGAGCGATGAACGGTAAGAGCATAAGACCGTTTCCCGTCTCTGATTGGTTGGCCTTTCAACCGGTCTAACAAAAACAATAAAGTCTTTCCGCTAAGTCTGCTCTGTAACTTGTAAAACTACAGTAGCACAACAGAGGGACTGTGTGTTCAAATATCCGTGTGTGTGAACAACATCATCATCACTCGGTTAAGAGAAAATGGCTACACAAGCATGTGCAAATAGTAAATACTATTCACAGATTTTTAAAAACATGTTACATAATGAATGCTGTAATATCAAGATTTTCAAATCCAAGTGTGCATCTCATAAGCATGGCCTGAGCGTGACCTCACCATCCACAGCTTGCAGGAATCTAGCATGCCCTCACCAAACATATGCAACAGTGCCAGTCAGCACAAAACAACTACAGTCACGTCTGCTCGCCAAAGATGGAAATGTAATTCCCGTAACCCATTTGATTCCATTTCCAAGAGACGGCTTCAAAGGGAAAGTCCTTTCTAACAATAGCTCTTGAATGCCATATCTGCACAGATGCTTCACATGGAAAATCTGTTTACAGAATGCAACTGCTATTTTAAGTGACACTGTATTGTTGCAGCTCAGGTTAGTTAAAATTTAACGCACGTAACCTGTAAAGCATCTTACCTTCACAGCATATTCTTTGTGGGTGATTTGGTTGATGCAGGTCTGGACTCTGGCATAGGCCCCTTCTCCCAGCACCTCATCTTGCAGTTTATATACATCTGAAATCAAAACAAAAGTGTTATTACACTACTGAACCTATTCGGACCTGTCAAACTGTAAAAGTATACTTGAATAATTTCCCTGGTGAAATTTTAACACCTTAGCCGTGCAAAAATAGATGTCGCTCCATCTGATATGCACTTACCCTCAAATCGCCCTGAGAAGCTGTCTGTTGCCCTGCATCTCTTTTTCTTCTTGTTTCTCTTTTTGGCATCTGGGATGTCGATGGGCTGGCTGGATGGCATGTCTGTGTGTCACAACAGAAAGAAAATTCCAATATAAACACCCACAGAGCACAGCTGGATCATACTAAGAAAAAATAAGCAGATAGTATTCATCCCTTATCTTTAAAGGTAAAATATGTAAACATTGGTGTAAGGCCACGAATCACAGGCAGAGCTTTCAGGTCTTCCTATTGGTTTTTCCATAACAGTTAGATAAAAAAACAAAAAAAACAACTTACCAAGTCGGGCGGAACAATCAAAATTGAAGGCAGATTCAAGGAGATGGGATCCTGTTTTGGAAAATTCCTCAGATTCAAAGGGATTTTGGCCCTGGAGATTAAAAAATATATATTATTCAAGACTTCAACAGTTCAACAATGTTGCACATTTGTTAAATGCCCTGCTTATACTTATTACTGGGCTTCTAATGAACAACTAAGAGCCTCTTGGCATTCGGTTTAATGTTTAATAAATGTCCTAAAATCTCTGATACCCTATGCAATGGAATAAACCTGATCTCTTAACTAGTCCAACGTATAAATAAATGAAAACATTTATGCCTATTATGTGATGTGATCCATCGCCTAATGCCAAAACAATTAAATATTTATTCATGCAACAGTAGTAGAGACGAGTGAGATCACACTCTCACCTTAAAAGAGCGATGGAATCCGGTAACTTCGGTGATCTTGTTCTGCACCATTTTGTTTCTGATTTGTGGAACTGGTGGATGGCGGCAACAACGGTGGTCTTAGCTTTAGTGATAAAGTTCACTCAGCTAATCCAATGTCTTAGGAACCGTGGTGCTTTAAACGGGGTACCTGGGGGGAGGGATAGTTTAGCTTCATTGTAAATCTGGCCATGTATTTAATTACACACTAAGTACTATAACACCTAAATTCTTACAACTAGTTTCTAATAACCAAATTTATACAAAGTGATCATTTGTTTATTATTACCCTTATGTCAGTATGAATGATCATTATAAAGATGTAAAAAAAAGGATGCAGAATCACCATAAAAGTAGTCCAAACGACTCATGCATATATTACAAATGTGCTTTGCTTTAGCTTTGTGTGAGAATAGACCAAAAATAAGTTGTGCACCTCCAGTGAGCTAACATCTACAACAGAATCATTAAGTCGACGAGTTGAACTCGAAAACCGGATCAGTCCGATTTATGAACGAATCATTTAGCGCAGCACAGACCGGTGTTAAAAACAGGATCGACGGAATCGATTCAAATGATTCATACGTCTACTTCTCATGCGCACACATTTATTTTAGTCCGGTTTTTACACAATAACTATCGTGTGGCTCCAGAAAACTTGGAATAAAAAGATGAGTCGTGTGGACTACTTTTATGCTGATTTGAGTTATTTTAGAGGCTTTACATTTTCAGTCACCATTCATTTTTAATGAATACAAAGACTTTCTTCCAAAATGTCCCCATTGTGTGTCCACAAAAGTAAGAGTTATAGGAGGTTTGTAACGACAGGAGTTTAAGATAAAATGTCACAATTTCTTTTTGATTTCAATTTCAATTTTGAGTGAGCTAGCCCTTTAAATCCTCACCTCAAACAGATAAATTAAAGGTTACAGGCGCAGTAAACGCAAGTCACGTCACAAGCAGGGACTTGCATTTACATGCCCCGGAGACTTGTGCCAAGAATAACTCCAGTAGAAAAAGCTTGCTATTTCCGTCCGTTATCCACTAAACGACACACGTTATTTTCTTTAGGCGACTAACAAGTTAATCACAAGCACTCGTGATGTTCAAAGAATCAACACACGGAATGATTCAAAAACAACATACAACGCAGCCGCTGCAGTGAATCCACCAGCATCTAAATCAGCGTGAAGAAACACAAACCTCCGAAAGACATATGGCAGCACTATATGAACTGACCTAAAATTAATTTCTAGACATTTCCAGAGAATGAACCAAATCCAACCGTTGCGCCGCATCCTTTAAAATCAAAACCATGGTGGTTTTGTTCAGTCTGCTCGTCTGTCAAGCCCGATCTATCAGCTGAATGTTAAGCTCGTCCTTACCCCGTTGTTGTCTTTAAAGCTCCAGGCTTGACGCCGTTGTATGAGCCTCTGCTTCAGGAGCAGCAGATGGTGGCCGTGGGCGGTAGGGACTAAATGTGTGGAAGGTACAAAAAGACATACGGCGATCCTCGGTTTTATAATCTCACGCCCCTTTCTACCCACCTCCTTTCAGTTAGACCAGCCCCCTCGTCTCTGTAAACACATACCACACACACTCCACACCAACTGAGAGAGAGAGAGAGAGAGAGAGAGAGAGGGGGGGTGGGGGGGGCTGCATTCCTATTAGAGACCAAACATTTTT
>NW_015665129.1:2789999-2806018 GCF_001515625.1 Sinocyclocheilus rhinocerous
AGAGAGAGAGAGAGAGAGAGAGAGAGAGAGAGAGAGAGAGAGAGTCACGTGGGCTGGTGACGAATGTTGTGATTAAAGCCTGAGGTGAATAGAAGCGCTGCAGTGCTTTTAGTCTATTCCTTTTTTAATCTCTAAAAGTTTAAAAGCCTTTTAAACCGGTACTGGTACCGTAATAACAATACATTAAAAAGTATGATGAAGACTTAAATGTACATAATCCAAATCGTACGTCTTGTGTATAACTAGTCGAACTAGCATTAATTCTGCCTGATGCAATATTCTGCAACAGACAAATTAACTGTCAAAACCCCCAAATGACTTAGCGTGAGTTTTTAAACAGCTGGTAAGAGCTGGTTTTCTATGAAGGAAATATCAAAGCAATAGCTAATAATGATGACGTGAAATGTTCATTCCAAATGAGTGATTAGATATTTATTTTATTTATTTCTTATTTTTTTTGTGTAGTATTTACTTCAAAACAATTTACACTCAAAAATTGATATTAAATTTCACAAATAATTACAAAGTAATGACAGTAACACGTTGAATTGAACGTGAAATATATATATATTATTTATTTAAAATTTACATTTTATGATTGAATTATTAGCTTTTCACCAACAGTTTGGGAAACCCTTTCATGAAGAGCAATATTTTCTTGTAGATTATTTAGGAACAATACATGTGCATTATCCACCACTTGAAAACAACATTTGTTACTCTATAAAACACAACTGTCTCGTCTGAACTGTAACTTCAACATTCCTTTCCCTTAACAGGATGGATGGGAATGTTAGAATTCACAGGCATGCACACGATCGTGACACCGGCACAATTTACAGACATGCTGAGTCGGAGATAGACGGTTAGGAGTATATCCCAAAGCTTAATGAAAGCTTTGATGATTTCGATCCTTTGAATGAGCCAAACGAAATGACTGAGATACGGGCCCTAGACATGGCAGTTTTGATACCCGAATCATTTCAGATTCCATACAGCGTACACTGTCACAGAAACATAGTGAAACTTTCTTATCATAAACTCACAAGGTTATGTCAATAGTAATATATTATGTTCTTCAGTGGCTCAGGCTTTATTTTCTCAGGTGGTCAAATAAGTCAATGCCACTTAGAGCCATTTGGGTCCGAGGGACATCTTGTGACTTCCCCCTCCCTCCTGTCTATCTCTATGGTTGGCCTCTCAGTTTGTTTTGCCCTATATATTCAGCCATGAAAACAGCCCCAAAGATTACGCAAAGTTCAGAGCGAGGCTTCCGAGGAAAGAAGCACATGATGAAATGCCAAGTTATGTTGAAAACAAGCCACGTGATAGAGGAGGGGCAGATGGTACTCTGGGTTAACAGAGTGGGGCCTTCGCAAAAGGGTCCAAATGATATTCTAACTCTCCATTGGGTAGGAATGCATAACAGAGTCAATAACAGAAGCACACACATGTACATCTCAAAGAGGGTGGGATCTGATTGGTGAGGTGTTGTGGGTGTGTTACAAAGAGTAATGTCTGGGTGTTCTGTATGAAACAGCTAATCTGCATTTGAATGTACAGTGCAAGAACATATGTGACATTTTTGTTGGGGAGGAAAAGTGAGGAAAGTGGAGAAAGTGAGAAAGAGAGGTGTTTGTATGATGACAGTGGAGTGTGAAAGTGAGAGTGTAAGTGCGTTGGAGAGGGAGAGAAAGACAGACAAGTGTGTGTGTGTGTGTGTGTGTGTGCTTGGACCGATCTCTTTGGGCACTCTGTAGTCCTCTTCTGTTACATCAAGGGTGTGTAGGTTTTCCGAGGAGTCAGCTACATACACACATGATTAAGATTTATTCACACTTCTGCCGAAGCACATAAACGTTTCCTGGAATCAAAATCCATGTGGCAGGAAAGCAGGAACAGCTTATGAGATGACAGTCATCCAAAACATTAGACACTGACAGCAGAATACACCTGAATGTGATTAAATCCACACTACCTGCTTAACCTGAGAGTGTGGATTACATGGTATTACAGTTTGGGTGCACCGAAATAAGGCATACATAATTAGCAAAGGTTTGGCTAATTAACAAAACTAATACATGAAACTAATAAAGTTGTGTAACTGTGGAGGAAAGCATGCACTTCCTCTTTCCTCTTAAAGCAGGGGTGTCCAAACTACGGCCCGCGGGCCAAATGCGGCCCGTGGATGAATGTTAAGCGGCCCGCAGCTGTCTTAATAATCTATATTATATATGGCCCGCCAAGCATAATTTACAAAATAGGTTTTTTTTCAGTTTCTCCTAGAAATTGGAAATCGTCCAGGCACCAAACAATAAACCCCGAAAATGAAAATACTAGTGGAACAGATGGAAAAATATTTGCATGCCTGAGAGAGTCAGAATAGTCTGAGTTTACAAAAGAACAAAACAGTGACGTAAATGCGCGGGTAAAAAAACAATAACAACTTTAAATTAAGTACAGGATCACACTGAACTAATTTTTAGATAAAGCATATCCCAATTCATTATATTTAAATAGCCTACAGATAGCCTGTAGATCATGTACGACATATATATAGATCTACTAAATGTCCTTAGATATGTATACCTATTATGTACACTTATCTAAGGATGTTTCTATCATAAAACTCGTTTGTTCGTTTTTTCCCCTAGCAATATTAGCTATTAAACTGTATGGGTTTGTGCAAAGATTTATTTTAGTTCCAGAGTCCCAGTGTTACAGTAGTCCAGTATAAAATTGCATATTCGAATTCCAAGATAGACAACCTTATGCAACATTTACCCGCATTGAATCAGCTTGAAGGTGCCAATGCTTGATCACAGTGTGTTTTCATCTCGTTCTGCACGTATCCTCCACTCGAGGAGCATGAGGTCAAAGCCCCGCCCACTGACGTGCCGTTTCCTCTTCATTCCAGTTCTGGTACATTCCGACAGAACACAACAGTATCGTTGTTGCGGTTCTTGCAGATCCAGATAATTACACGTAACACACGGCCAGGCGTTTTGTTTTGTTGCTGAAAGCGAAAGAAAACGTCTGTTATGGTGCGGATCTGTTGATCAGTGCCGCAGGAATGTAACGGGGCAGCAGCAGCGTTGTGATTAATCTGATGCAACTCACATTTATAACCCTTTCCAAAAACTATATTTAGAGATTAATACATTTATTGTGTGTATGCATGCGCATATACAACATGTGCACATTTGCTAAAGTAGCTAAGTTATTAGTTTGTATTAATTACGTGTTGGTAGCATAGATTGTGTTTAAACTTTTTATGCAGCGTTTTCATGTAGCGAAGCTGTTTTTCTATATTTGACATAATGCTCTGTAAAACGAATCACTCTTTTGTGTCGGTTCTTTGAATCAGTCGATCACACTCGCGAATTGATTCCTTTATGGACATTAATTAATGTAACCTATGGTGCATACTGTATACGGCCGTAGATTATGATTATTTTAAATATTACATAAAAAGTAAGTAGCTTAAACGCTGCAAGCGTGTAGCTTGGAATATAAATAGCCTACGTTCTCTGAACAATAGCTTTCAGTTTTGAGGCAGCTTCATTTTGAGTAGATTACATTTGTGCATCAAAACACTTAAAGTGCATATAAACTTTGTAAACCCTTTTTGCCAACGAAGCTTTTTGAATTGGCTTGAATCTGTAAGATCTTAATTTGGCTTTGGAGATGGGCTTTAACGAGCATATAACATGACCTTGTTGCAGCGTTCGACGTCAGTGTTGCATGACACTAAAACACGCCCTCTCATTATAATGCAGAGACTACTGGAAAAATCTGGAATTGCGGGCAGATTGAAGATTGCGACATAGAGAGGTGATGTTGAAGTCAAGGGTGGAGCAAGATTAACAGTTAACGATTTCATCATCCAGATAAACTGGGGCTGAAGAATTATTTCCTCTAAACGTGCAACTCAGCGTTTATTCAGCATTTAGGCTGGTAGACAACAGAGCAGAGATCACTATGAACTCATTACACATTGGCTGATTAGTCGTAGATAAAACGCTAAAGATAGAACAAGTATAAAAGAGCCTTGTCCAAAAATGAAAACCCATTGCATAACCAAATTGTGGACCTAGTTTAATAAAATTAGTGATCGGAGCTCAAGGTTATGCAACATTTCATCATCCAAGTCTGTGTGGTGATATGCTTTTATCGCCATCTAGTGGACAGAGACTAGAATCAGCAGGCTTAAATTATTATTACACAATTATTTCTGTCAGCCCTTTAACTGCGATCTAATTTAATTGTAAAGATTATGAGAAGGCTGAGACAAAACCTGAAAAGACAGTAAGCTGGAGAAACAGGATTGTTTTTCATTTAAGACACAGATAAGCAAAAAATCCACATGACATACCAGGTTGTGAAAGAAAATGGCAGGGATGATGTACTGAATGATGTCTCAAATGTTTATAGTAGTCAGACATTAAGTCCTACCGCGTCATCAAGTTTTTAGTTAAAATGAATGATGATGAGAACATGACCAGTAACCAAGAACAGAATCAATGACATACAGACAAGAGGAAGTGGTTTTAATATCTCAACGACATACATAAATAGTCAAATATAATCTGTATGTTAAAGATTATAACAGTTCGACAGAACAAAAGGAATGATTCAGAACAAATTTGGAAAAACAAAAATAATTGATAATACTGATTTCTATTAAAAATACTCTCCATATGCCTACACATGAGAATATAGAGAGATGTACATGTCTGTCCCTAAACAGAAGATTACAGTACTTTAAAAGCATATAAAAATAAAGTCTTTGAAAGTTTGGTTTCTGTTTCATCTGCTTTTAAACTGTAAATTTGCATGGTTCTGATCTGTCTGGAATGTAAAGGTCCGTTCTCTTTTTCAGTGGCACATCCGTGCTGTCATCTCTTTCTGTTAAGAGAAATAAACACTGCGTCAGTATGACAAACCATCACAAAACCACAAACTTCAGCCATCATCACGTATGTTCAGTCAGCTACCACAAGCTTTGTTTCAAATAAAAAAACAACCTGCCTCTTAAATTATAATCGTTTCTTATTCATTTATGCAATTAAACACATTGTTTTAAAATGTGAAATACATGAAGATCATATAATTCCGTGTTTAAATATACTTTTCAGATGGAAACACACTATGCAAACAGCCACGAGCTCCTGATGTCAGTAACAGGACCTGCGGGTGACACCTGATCCCACGGCACCAATTCAACTGTGACTACTGAGATAATGAACTGCTGCGTCTATAGACGAAGGGTTTTTCTGCATTAGGAGCTCGGACGCTCATTAACTGCCTGTGAGAAAATGATAGAGGCTGGAATATCAAAACCACTGACTCATCCTGTCCTAGTGTGGCCCTACCAATTAGCAAAGCCATTATAAAATGGGCTTGTTAGCAACTAATCATGACATGACGCATTAGTGCTTGTTTCTGTATCAGTCGCTCTTTGTTTCTCAGTTTCTGCTCTCATTAAGTTATGGAAAATCACGTTTTTAAAACCACGCACACATAAAGAGATGCATGCACAAATATAATATAATATAATAATTTTGTCTATTGCTACCTTTTATACATATGCTTACCAGAGGTTCCAGCTCTTTGTGGTCTATGAGGCTGAATTCAGTAACAAAGTAATAGAAATGTTTGTAACAGGTGTTCACGTGGGCCTCTGCTCCCATCTGGCTCACGCGGTCAAAGTGGTGGATGTAGACGTGGACAAAGACTCGGAACAAACGAGACAAGATCTTCTTTGCTACCTGCATGAAGGTCTTAGGGAATGGCGTACCTAAAAAGAAACAACACATAAAAATATAACATACGTTTCAATGTGAAAACAGTCAAAAGAATGACTGTTTTGTGTCTAAAACACAAAATCTTTTTTTTTTTTTTTTGCAAAGTATGGTAGCATACAAAATTATATACACTAACATTTAAAAGTTTGGGGTCAGTAAGATTTTTTTGAAGAAATTAATACTTATATTCAGCAAGGGCACAGTAGATTTGTTTAAAAGTGACAGTATAGACATTTATAATGTTACAAAAGATTTCTTTTTTAAATATATGCTGTTCATTTGAAATTTCTATTCATCAAAGAATCCTGAAATATCTTTCACGATTTCCAAAAAAAAAAAAAAAGATTGAGCACCCACATATTAGAATGATTTCTGAAGGATCATGCGACACTGAAAACTGGAGTAATGCCTGCTGAAAATCCAGATTTGCCATCACAGGAAGACATTTAAAAATATATTTATATAGAACAATTATTTTAAATTGTCATAATATTTCTCTTACGACCATAAACTTTCAAACGGTAGTCTAGGTTGAAGTGCAAGTGGGTTTATGAGGGTTAGTAATTTCTCATTGTGACTTCACATCCTTATCAGGTCCTAACATATGAAACTACATCAAACAAGGTATTTGTAGATTAAAGACAGAACTGAGACAACATGCTGAGCCTGCTGATATCATCAGAGGAAACAAGTGCCTCATATCTCTGGATGGGAGGAAACTCTTTATTGCTTTCCTTTCTCATCCGCACGTCCATCTGGGACACGTGCTACGATGGATTATAAATCGCAGAATCGTATTTCCCCAGCGCCGTATATTAATAGAGTCCTGCGATCTGACCTGTATGCAGACAACCATGTCCTTATACACGGCAGATTCTTCGACTGTCTCGTTGCATTAGCAGACTTGGTCTATTTATATCCCACTGTAAATTGTATGACCCAATTTGAAAGGCACCACAGATGTCAGATGGCAGGTTGAGGATAATGAGACAAAGCCTGGGAAGTCAAACACTACACTTGACCATCCCAAGTTTTCTGCATATTTGACTATCTATACCTTGAATTGGAGTTTATTTATCACCTTAAATGCTGCTGCAAATGGTCAACAAGTTACTTTTTATACAGTGACCTATATGATGGCCATTTTGAGACATCCGTGCTATACTAGAAGTGTCTTTAAATGTCCGCATAGCTCATTCTGATGACCTACAGAGGTTTAGGTTTGGAGGACTAAAAAGAGAATAAATACAGCAGCGTCAAAAGCTACTATATTTGGACATTTAAGCCACATTTTGATGACTTTTGAATGTTACTGCATTGCACAAAAAAATCTAATGATTTGGCATTCATTTTAAAGAATTATAAGCATAAGCACACTTTTCAAGCTAGGTTTTAAATGATTAAACAATTGACATACTAATAAAAGACTGATTTCATACTGTATGAAAAATCATTTGAATCAATTATAACTAGAAGTTAGTTATGAGATCAAATCTTGAATAATCCTTTGATATTTCAATATAATTAATCTATTTTAAATGTGACTTTGGTGATCAAATACATTTTCAGCTATTAAATAATTAATTCACTCCTTAATACACTCTTTAAAAAATAAGGTTCCAAAAGGAGTGGTTTGTAGTGATGCAATTGAAGAACCATTTTCTAAAAACATTTATGAAAAGAACTATTCTTCACTAGGGTGAAGAATATTTCAATAACCTGAAGAACGATCTTGGCACAATGGGTAGGTTCCATGGATGTTAAAGGTTCTTCAATGAACCACCGATGCCAATAAAGAGCCTTTATTTTGAAGAGTGTAAGCAAACTAACTCAAACCTTATCCCTTATCTACAGTGAAGTAAACAGTAAGTTATGGAAGATTTGAAAAAAAACAAAAAACTATATTCTTGTATTGAAAGAATTTGGGCTTTAAACTTGATTAACAACTAAACATTTCCAACAAATCAAGGAAATGTTGGTGTAAATCCAAATGTTTTGTTTGGATCATTTGGTCCTTACCAACATTAGTGGGGAAGATCTGCTCATTGTTGATTTGGACCTCAATCCATTCCATTAGCAGGCTCATGTATTTGGGTGCAGAGAGAGCGGTGGGCTTCTTGTACTTTTGCTCATCCTGCCAGCGGTACTCGTACTTCGGCCCGCCGGACATAACGGGACAGATCTGGTCTGTGCAGGAGTCGCTGATGGTGCCGTAGATGAGGTTGATGCGGTTAAAGAAGTCCACCACATGAACGGCCACCCAGTCATTGAGGTCTTCGCCGTGCGGCAGCTGCACCGCCTGCTTCAGGTCCAGGCCAGCATTTAGGGATGCCTGTGCTTTCTTGTGCAACTCAAAGCGCTGCGTTCCAGGCTCAAACTTGCGCTTGGGCCGGAATGTTCTGTCCTTGTTGAAGACTTGTTTTAGGGCCATGGACATGGTTGCTGGGGGACGGGATGGTTGTGTAATGTGTCTAAAATGAGCCTTTTGATAGCCTGAAATGAGAAATTAAAGACCAGATAAACAAGGACAATATTGTGTGGAGGCTTTTCAGTATCACCGATTGAGGAAGGATGGATACTGAATGAGAAAAAGGGTGAGAAAATAAAACTAGGTCAAACCTTGTCTCCTCCAGGGTTCCCAGACCTTTTGGAAGACGATTTAATATTATAAGACGAGAACATATTATTTACAATGCAACAATATTATTTGGTGCTTAGCAAGATAAAAACATTAACTAAAGAGGACTTTATTAATTTCCATGACTTTAATATTTCTAGGTTTAGAGATGGGAACCCTGGTAGACAAAACATTAAAAGAGTGCTTGAGATTTTCTGATTTCTTCTGGTTGTGACACTGAAATAACTTCATATTTTTCGACCAACATTTCGTTCTTGCACATGCATTTTCTCAAACTCAAGGATTAATTCCAATCGGCTGTGCTTCAACATAAGCGGTAAAATGGCACATGTACTGAGAAGCAGTAAACAGATTTTCTCGGTTTAACCAGCTGAACAAACAATATATCATATATGTTTAAAAAAAAAAGCTGGTCACTGAACAGGTTGTATACAGAGGTATTATATTTAGAATATTAGGGGAATTAATGAGTAATTTCCTGTTGGGCACCATGGGTGGCATTTACTGTGGCCAGGGCAGGGGGATTCCACCAATTTCTATAATATTTACAGTATGTTTATTAACAACATAGAACACATCTATTTCAAAAGTAGGCCTATGCATTTAAAATTTAAAATTTGTAGATAATTTAAATACTCATTTTTAAGTTAAATATACATATACATGTACATACATTAAACAGCTTTTAAATTGAATTTTTTTAAATATTGTAAACATGTAAATATGTACATGTTTGTAAATGAATGGATGCCAGTAGCATACATCAAAAGCAAAACAACATGTTGCGCGAGACGCTCGTCTGTCTACACTGCAATTCCGTATGACGATGTCGTTTTTAATGGCGTGACCAGGACTGATAATCACACAAATTTCACTTTCAATGAAACATATAGGTGCGACAACAAAATAACCTTTGTAAAATCGCGAACTGAATACCCAGAACGTACAGAATAACGATATTGTTAAGCAAATGTTTTCGTAGCGTACAGTGAAGTTGAAGCAAACTTACCGAGCGAGCGCCTTTCTTGTTCCGCTTTGATGTGAATTGCCTTTTTACACCGACCTCTATTTTGTACGTTATTCAAGAGCGTTCTTGGTTATTGTAATTACATTGTATTTGCAATTGTTATAGAATTAAAAGGAACGTGGCCTTCGTACTGTAACAATTATTAAGTCCACACTTTCGAAGGAAACCACAAGCCCCTCCCTGCTGAGCGAAGTACACTTCCTCTATTGAAACATCAGTGGAGCCTCTCCAGTCTGCCACTGAACATGAAGGAAGTGCATTGGATACACTGTGGTTACTAACTAACATCAAAACATTTAATGCATCGGAGATATTTATTGCAAAAAAAGTTAAAAAGCAGTCTTTTAAATTCACATTAAAATAAAGTATTAGCTGGCAGACTTACTCAAGTGAATATTTCTTAGGGAAGGTTTATTTTTGAAAATCAGTTTCTGAATACCTTAAAATCATACCTTAAATACTACTACTACTACTACTACTAATAATAATAATTATTATTATTAAATACATAAAATAAAATTAATAAAATATAAATAAACACAATCATTGGCCAGAGAAAGATGCAGTTTATGGTGTAAGTTGTACGGAATTGTAAGGATTTATAAAATCAAATCATTTCGGCTGATAAATATAGTAATTAATAATAAATTTGACATTTAAAACAATTGTGACAACTTGCCCTAGAGTCTGACATTTATAAAAAATTTACCTGTACTAAAAACATTTACCTTACATACATAGTTTCCTCTTGAGTGTGGCATTAGCTGTGGTCTCCTCTATATATTTGTATAATTTTTTTATAAATGTCTATTATCTTTTTATGTTCAAGTGGAAAGGTTATGCGATAGTGCATGTTAACATGATTTGTTTTATTGTATGTGCAGTTTATTGCAAGTTTAAAAAACTCCAGAAGTTTCACAAAAGGAATACATACAAATGTTTGAGAACATATATTGTCAAAAGGAATACTGAAAATTGCAGGAAACTTACAATCAAATTTTTCAACAGAAAACAAGACCATGAAGTTTGAATAAGTATTTCTTTTTATCTCGAAAGTGTTAATGGATGACAGAGAAAATAGCTACAGTACATCCATCTGATAATAACAGATAACAGATAACGTCAATAACAGAAACACTTGCAGGAGGAAAAGTATTTCCTGGCACATTTAAATAGTAAATAGGCACTGAATAGTATTATGAGTACTGATAATAGCAGGCCAATAATTTAAAAAAGGTGACTTGCATTACACAGTCAATAGTTTGATAGACATAATATTAAAGTTATTTAATTATGAAACTGTTCTTCACATGTTTTCATTCTGTCCTGGCTCAAAACACACAGGTCAAAGGGACCCACTGGAAAAAAAAATCTGTACAAAAACGGAAAATTTGGTAATCTTCTGCCAGCACATTAACCATTAAGTTTGCAGACATTTCCTTTAACCCAAAACACACCGCAAGGCAATGCTAAATTCAAAATGCGTAATAGATTTGATCACTTAGGGGGCTTTCCGTTCTCTGTTTTCATGTAGTCTGGAATCTTTTTGGAAATGGAGTAATAGAAAGTTCTCATCGTCTCCTCCACTTTGACAAAACCTGGCCGTTCTTCATGCCTGAAGAAGACGAGAGTCAGATGTCAGTCAGAGGTTCTTTATATTCCCCTTGAAATTCCCCTCAACCACACACAAGCAAACAGACAAGTATTACAAGTAGTTTATAATGTCAATGCATAAGATTATATTTACTTGTATGTCCAGCACTCCTTCATCAGTTCATACATGGCCTCAGGACATCCAGCAGGGCAATCCATACGATTACCACTATCAATAAAACTCATGACCTCTGGGCCTTTCATTTTCTGCATGAGGAAAAGTAAATGGATGAAAAGTCATATGTGCAACTCACTGAAGTTGGTTTTAAGTACTGTGACAGTGTAAATATTTACCTTATAAGGCTTTCCTCCATAGGAGAAGGCCTCCCACATCGTAATGCCAAAGCTCCAAACGTCACTTTTACTGGAGAACTTATGAAACTGAATGCACTCTGGTGCGTACCACTTCAGAGGCCATTTACCTCCTGTACGGGCCTACCCACATACAAAACCACACTCTGAACAAATATTCGCTTTTTACCTTTTTATCGCACCATCATTCAGTAGCATCTGGCTATTTGATTATACTGCTGTATTGGGCCACTGATGGTCATGTGATTAGTCATGAAACAGGAACAAGGAACTAATCCAATTGTAAGTATATTTGACACTGCAACATACTGTGGAAGATTTAGACATGTATAGAGAGAATTTAATTTCTCCAAGACTACAATGTGTCCCATTAAAGTACAAAGACACACAATGTACTAAATGCTATTAATTATAATTAAAATGTAATTGTGTTCCAAGTGTACACCTGAGAGCAGCCCACCTTGTAATAGTTGTCATCTGCACCCAGTGCCTTGGAGAGGCCAAAGTCACTGATCTTGGCATATTGTTGGTTGACTAATAGTACATTACGGGCTGCCAGGTCTCTGTGCACAAAGTTCCTTCCTTCTAAATACTTCATCCCCATTGAGACTTGATGCATCATCATCACAATGTTTTCCATAGTGACCTGGTCCCTGAGAGGTGCAAAAACAGTTAGTGTAAATTGATGATCAACATATGAATTTTCTGATTTAGTCAGAACAATGTTTTAAATGATGACTCTATTTATACAGATTATAGAGATTTCACACTTTAACACAGAAATCACTATTAAATCACAACTAATATGTCACTAAAATATATTTTATACAGTTCTAATATAGACTATATGTAGAAAAGAAAGTCCTATATTCTTCTACTATACAGTATATTAATAACACAAAAAAAAGCAGTTATAAATATTGTTATTCTGATTTACTCACTTCTTGCCAGAGAGAAACTTGTTGAGTGGGCCAGCGGGGGCCATTTCCATCACCAACATGAGCGCTTCAGCCTCACAGAGTCCAATCATGCGCACGATGAACGGATCACTCAGCTGATGCATAAAATGGGCCTCTCGCATCATTTCATCCTTTACTGATTTTTCATTCTCATTCTTCAACACTTTAATCGCCACATCAATCTGTTTGCTACACATGAGAAGGAAACATGTGCTTATGAAGTAAACTTAACATGTTACAACACAAATTCTTCCACTCTTTGTAGTCACCTTTCCATTTTGAATACACCTTTCTTGACACAGCCGAAGTTGCCTGAACCAAGCTCCACCTCATCGATCATGAGCTTGTCTCTCTTGATGAACAGGGTCTTCTTCTTGCATTCATTTGGATCATCGTAAGGACTGATGAATGCATCATGGTCCATAGGCAGTGATGGACGTGGAGGCTCGGGTACTGGGCAACATCACAGCAGATGTTACATACATGACGTTATTAGTGTGCTATTAACTTTTAAAAGTGCTAATTAGTTTTTTAGGAAAATATTTAAAATATTATTGCTAACAAGTGAACATAAATATCCTTGTGGTAGCTGTAGTGCTTATGCAGCAACACATTAGCAACATATATTTTTTAAGCACACAGTGGTTAAAAATTCACATTTGAGCTATGGTTGTGGAAAATTCTCTTAACGTAATGGTAACCACAGACCTTATTTTATTCATAAATTGAAAACCAGCATTCTGAAAACCCATATAAATTCCAGCAGAAACACGTGGTTAATGCAAATCCTCTTCTTCAAGACCACAAACTGCACAGCTCTACAGTAAATCCAAGCGATTTATTTTTGTTGTTCTTTGTGCAAAAATATGTGGTCTGATTCCAGAGAGTTTAGCAGTAATAGCCAAAACTTTATGCATTTATCACTAAGACAACACAGAGACTCTGAGACTTGGACTAGTTTTGTTTTAAACATATTTCAAGTAGACATACATTTCTAGGCATATTTGTTGATTTTATCACTGCTGTTAGATGGTTTCAACTTTCAAATGTTGTACCGATACAAACTTACCCATAGGGGGCGGTGTGTATCCATTACCTCTCTGCCTCCTCTGAAACACACAAACAGAAACCCCTAACGATTAAACAAACGCACAATCTTATTAAATGTCTTCAAAAAAATAGATGTTCTTTCAGACAGACTTACCGGAAGATTCATAAGAGCTAAAAGTTAAGAAAAGAAAAGAGAAGAAAAATATGATCTTAGCCATTTTTACTCACAAATAGCTAGTTATTTCAATGAAATTGTACCATGTCAAGCCCCAAGACTGAATGTTCAGAAATTTGTAGTGTTTATACAGAAATTTGTAGTTTTGGGTAAGAGATATTTTTTACATTCAATGTTTTTAACATTAAAGTTTTTACCTGATGCTGCATTGCTTTGGTTGACACACGGTTCTCTCAGTACAGTCACAAGACCATCAGGCTTCATCTTTAAATACTCCACCAGCTGCCCTCCATAGGAATATAATTATTACAAAAAACATCAATGACAACTACAATAATAAAAATCACACAACGACTTTGTAAAAGTCTTTATATATCTAGATACATTTTGACATGGTCGTAAATTATTATTGTATTATCTATTGAATGTTTTTGCTTGCTTTGCAGATCAGTATGGCAAGCCATTTTGACTTTTATTCATTCGCAGGATATAAATTCTTGATATCAACTATTCAGCTTTCACTAGTAAAAATGCTAATTCTTGATATCAAGAATATACATTTTTACTAGTTGAAATTTAATTCCTGATATCAAGAATTTGAATTCTGCGCGTGATGACGTCATTGTTGATATCAAAAATTTACATTTTTACTAGTGGAAATCCAATTCCTGATATCAAGAATTGGCATTTTAACTATAGTGAAAATTGAATTGTTGATATCAAGAATTTATATCCTGTGAATGAATAAAAGTCAAAACGGCTTGCCATAGATCAGATCTTAAGCTGTTACACTAAAAAAAAGTTTCAATATTTTAAAACAATTTAATATGCACGTTTTTATTGTGCAATACTTTAAATTATTATTTAATTTAATAATTATGTTGTGCCAAACACCACAGACAGCATGTAGAAATAAAAAATAATTATAATCTAAACCATCTATGTTATCGGCATACTCTTTTCTTGTCATACTCCTTTTGGAACTAAATATAATGAATTAAAATACATCAATGTTAAATCTGATTTTGTAAAAGCAATTACATTCTAGCGGCGTTGTGTGAAGGGTATTTTTACCCCTCAGTCTTTTTTTACTCCTTAATAAAGTGGAATATGAGATGACAGACTCTTTGATGGGTGAAGCATACCTGCCACACAGTGTCAAATTTAGTTCCCTCTGGCATTGCGTATCTCCCTGATTTGTCGTGTAAGATCTGATAATGGTATACTGTTTTTCCGTATGTCACTGACAGCGCGAACGTGCCAAATTCTTCTCTCTCTCGGACTCTGGAAAACAAAACAAATGACAAGATCACAGGTCAGCGATTTGTTTACTGGCGATGTGCCTTCTGAGTTATAGGAGTAACATGTATATGTTATCTCGACCAATCCTGCTGTGTGTCTTTCTGAATTTCCTATTTTCACGATGCAGAGAAAGCTTTTTGAGGGAATGAAGATGAGCGAATACAGCATCTATAGCCAACATAATTTTTGTAATCATCCGCTTTGCCTTGATTTTACTCATTACATCACCCCAATACCCAACTCTATCCCTGCTACAAACAATATTGTTCATCAGATTTGCCTCTAAAAGTAGCCCGTGTGTCATCATGACATTTCCACCCTAACGCTGCAGGAAAACTTTAGACTGACTCAGGCTCTTCACTCACAGGAACTTTCCATCAGGCTGAGATCCCGAGTACAGTCGTCTCTCACCCTCCTGGCGAGGGATCTTGCCGTGGAACCAGGGCATTTTCTCATGCGCTGTGGTGGCAATCAGTTTCTCTAGCTGTGGGGCCTGGCTAATGATGGCTTGTTCCATGGCCTCCCCCTAAAAAAGATAACATAATATTTCATTTTTGTGATCTCTTATTAAAAATGGTCAAAAAATGTCCTCACTGTTGGAGTCTGACAATAAAAATGCATAAAATATGGTGTAAAACGCATTTAAATAAGACGTATAGCTTTGGCCATAATGGTGTGATTAGCAGAAAAAAGACTTTAATGTGTACGCAAGACTATCTTTTCTAATGTCTCAATGCAAAAGTAACTTTAAGGGATCCATTATACAGTTAACTAAAAAAATGAAAAGCACGAATTCTAAAGAATAATTAACTTACATAATAATTGTTGGAAAATTGTGCAAATGTAAATGTAAGAATGTCTGCTAGTACACTTTTCATTTTAAAGTTAGAAGAACTTAAATTTCCACTTAATATATGATTAACTGGACAGCCCACCTAAAAAAAGTTAAATTCTGTCATCATGTACTCACCCTTGTGTTGTTCAAAATCTGTATGCCTTACTTTCCTCTGTGGAACATTAAATAAGATTTTTAGAATTCTTTGTTAAAAAAAAAAAAAAAAAAGTTTTCAAAAGTAAAATGTTAACCAAAACTATT
>NW_015665129.1:2807401-2814167 GCF_001515625.1 Sinocyclocheilus rhinocerous
ATTCTTTGTTAAAAAAAAAAAAAAAAAAAGTTTTCAGAAGTCAAATGTTAACCAAAACTATTTCACATCTTTTCTGCTCTGCAGAAGAAAGAAAGACTAAAATGTTTGGAACGACATGAGTATAGGAGTAAATGATGGCAGAACGATATGAGTATACGAGTAAATGATGGCAGAACGACATGAGTATATGAGTAAATGATGGCAGAATTCTCATTTTTGGTTGAACTATCCCTTTAATGCAAGTATATAATTTATGTAGATCAGAACATTTTTCAGGTTTACATCACTATAAAATGATTTTGTGCTGTGTTGAACTACTTTCTCACATCCCCGATTATGTATTTTGCTTAAAGCATACAAAATGGCAGTTACTAGGTTGGAAAAAGTGATATGGAACTGTAAATCCATAGCCACACAGTTACCGAATATTAATCAAAACCTTGCTTGTTAACCAATCAGAATCAAACCTGTTTTGAAGCTCTTACCTCCAGGTGCCAAGTCTGACGCACATATTCCCTGAGCATATTGTCCCTCAGGCTGTCGAAGACGCCCGTCTTGATTTGTGTGTCAGCCGATCGCAGGCAGGGTTTTCTCAAGGTGCACACGAGCCCGTCGGGGTCTTTGCTGTAGTACTCACAGAGCTCAGCAGGTCCACAGTGAGGCTTCCCACCTGCGATGCAGTATGTGCCGTTGAGCTGTTTTTCAATGGAGTAATGGTAGAACTCCAGGTTCCAAACCAGGGACAGGACATAGCCGCCCAAGCTGCGGAGGCACTGGCGCAGGAGGAAGAGGCCGTCTCCCATGCCGGCCAGCTTCAGGTGCTCCTCGGTCTCCGAGCGACTGATGCTGCCATAGAAGAACGGGAGGTCCGCGGCAGGGTCGGACATGATGGAGGCGACGAGGGGTCGAAGACTAGATCAGAAGCTGCGAAAAATGATGTTTGAGAGAGAAAGAGAGCGAGAGAGATTGAAGTGACTGATAACTTCAGCAAAATGGGGCAAACTGTTGTGAGCATGTGTTTTTGCTGATGTGGGATGTGGGAGGATGTTCCCCGTCTGAAAGTATCTCTCCCTCTTTTTCTCAGTTTCCCTCTTTATATCTCAAACATGGACATTTTTGGCTTTTGACGGCCCTGTGTGATCAAAAAAATTGGTATGTAGAGGTATATAGAGTTAAGAGAACATGTAAAGGTTGGTGTGGTTGGCGCTTTAGTGCTTTGCAACTGGCAAAGTCTCGTATTCGGATCGAATCACCACAACAGGAAACTCAGACATATCCTTCCCCGCCCCCGCCAGCTCTTAAATGACAACCCTCCACCCTGCGCAGGTGCTGATGCTTCAAGAATGTTCCTAAGCTTGTCAGCAGATTCATGCTTTGCTGAAACACTCTCTGGGACTGAAAGAAAATCAAGCAGATGATTAAAAATGCTGTATACTTGTAGATATCAAAAAGGCACAAAGATGTGGACCATGAAACACGCGTCTATAATGGACTTCCTCATGATGAACATTTTCCAGTGACTGAATGCTAGTGATGTGTAGGAAAGTAGGAGGTCAGTGATGAAACATATAAGCAGCATGTTTTCACCAGAAAGTGAAAACTGCACGAAAACAAAAACAAAACAAAAATCCCTTCTGCTTTTCTCAACGCCTCACACTTTAGATTCCATCGTTTTATGCAAATGATCTGACAGTGTCTTCTAGACACAATGGCACATGGCCTGATGTGGCATCACATGGAGTGACAACAAGTGGAAGACCCTAGACAAGCAGCTTTGATTTAAACCACAGCTTCATGGACGCATAGCTGCCCACACTTACAGGGATGACAACGGTTGAAGACACAGAGAAAGACCCACAGCCACACATGTACACACACACACACAAACCTTGTCTTAAACCACCACAGGCCACAGCAAAGACACTGGGGGACAGTGCACTGTCTGAGGGGAAACATGAGACTCATGAGCCAATTTGATCCTTTCCATTTTACATTTGGAACTTAATGTAGGTGTGATGTTGCAATTTGTTTTTACCATTATTATTTATGTAACCCTTGGATATAGCACAACATAAAAGATTTATAAAATCTGCTCAAAAATAACTAATTTCATAAATTATGAGTTATTAGATGACTGATGCTGATTGTATTTAACATTATTTTAGCTTTATAAATTACATTTGAACACACACACACACATAAATGTATATATAGCAATATAGCATAGCAATTTACATAATTTAAAAATACATATTTTAAATAACTAATAAATATATATATATATATATATATATATTACGTATTAGGCTTCAGCCTTCGACCTAGAGGATAAGCAGTTTTGGATAAATGGATATTATTTAAATATCGCATTAATAAACATTAAATATGTGCATATTTAGAAATTATATACATATAAATTATATTTAAATTAAATGAATTTAAATGCATATATTTATATTTATAATAATAATATTATAATTTTGGGAAAGTAGAGGTAGTACTTAGGTCTACTAGTTTGAATTAGCATTTTCAGCCTTCAAAGACGTGTCTTCAAGATAGATGTGTCAATGTTAAGCGGAAAGTGTAATGGAATTTAATCATTTGTTTGTCTAAACATTATTTTCCGGTGTGAAAGATGGGTGACGATATTGCGGCCGAGCCTCATCGAAACATCTTCTCTTCCGTAATGGGGGTATAATTGTATCATTGCGAACAAAATGTCTCATGCATTCAGAAGCAAGCAACCATCTGAGATGGGTGTTTGCTGTCTATTTAATCTATAAAAGGCTTTGAAATTGAGCGGCTTTGAAAACTATTCAAGACATAAATAAGATCAAGGTGTTGAGGCATACGCTCGTTTTTAAGGTTGTTTAGAAGTACTTGGAGATTTTGGAGATGAATTTAAAGCTAAGAAACCTGAGTTGGTACAGTTCATTTGACTGAGTTCACTAAAATGCCCCAATAATTGTTTCATCATTTTTACAGATTTTCCATGTTCTGAACACAACAATCTGAACTATGCTACTTAATGAGCCCTAAAATATTCACAGTGTTTATGTCCATAGACCCAAACTCAACTGCCTTGAATGGAAACTAACTTTGTTCAAACAGGCAAAATAGCCTACAATGGAAACGAAAACCTTCTTTTTCCTATACGTAAAAGGCTATTTGACCCCTGCCCTTTTCAAGACTGCTCACTTTGTTTTTGTTTTTATTACTCTTTTTCTTGTCCAACTTTGCATGATTTTGTGCCCATATTTAGATGGTCTCAAAGGACCACTGAAATATCACGGGCATTCGGGCAGTGAAACAGTCTGGATTCTTGCCACCAAACTCAGAGCAGTGAAACCTTTGAGTTACTTGTGATTCAGTGTTCCACATAGTGCATACTGATGCTTTAAGGTAAAATAATGAATTCTGGAAAACGCTGATTTCAATCAAGCAGAATTAAAAGAAGTGTCACCTGTTTGTGCTATGACATAAGTTGAGCAAAATTATTAAAGTAATGGGACTCTCAATGCATCAAAATATTTCATTGTCAAAAATACAAAAGTACAATTTTTTAAAATCATTTACCTGTTAATTTAGAATGAAAATGGCACTCTGTACTTAAAAATTACAATTGCACATTTGGTTCAAGCCAATTAACAGCATCTGAAACTTTGCAGATCTTCTGCACCTGCTCTGCAGTTCAATAAATATTTTATCTTTGTGCTATCTTTTGTGCTGCACTGCGATGCTAGTGATGCTATTTTATGTTTGAAGAGACACATATTAACCTTCCGCCTGCATATTATGTACAATTCATATACATTTGCACAATAAAACGAACTTAAAAAGTATAAACTGACCAAATGCATAATATTTTTGCACAATTTGGATCCATGCCGGCAATCATAAACTCATGAAAAATCCCATTAGACAATCATTTATGATCATAATTCTACCTGTGAAAAAAGATACAACTGTTAGCAGTACTTAAATTATAATAACTAAATAAATAAATAAATGTAGACAACTTCAAGATAAGGTTTGAAATTTGCACACTTGACTTTCCGCGTTATGAACATACTTTTCAACATGCCACATCTGCTTAGACAGCCCTCAAAAGTGTTGCTTAACATGCATACATATATGCCTGCAAGATGTTACAAATTAGGCTGATATCTACAATCTTAATTTAATGTAATGGTTATGTGTCTGTATGGTATTTGACCTCTGCTGAACATTCGTTTGCTAATATCACTCCTCATTTGCACATGTTAGATGTCTGACATTTTGATCGACCTTGAAAGGTTGTGAATTTGCCTCAGGATAAGATAAGAACAGACGGTTCTTGGCAGACAGAGCCAAAAAAAGCCAGAATAATCTTATTAAACACTCACCGTGGCCTGTAGCTGAAATCCAGGAAGAGAGGGATAGAAAGAAAAAGAGAGAGAGAGTGAGAAAAAAAAGAGTGGAGACACGGCACGGATGAACTGGTGAAGGAGTTATAACAAATGTATTTTGTCTGCCGAAGTGATGAAGCTCTCTGATCTGGCTTGTACGCTAGACGGCTTCTATGCTTGCCAAGTTGTGTGTGTGTGTGTGTGTGTGAGAGCTTGAGAGAAAACGTGTGCGCTTATGTGCGAGTATGGGTCTCTGTGTGTTTCTATGCACACAGGTGAACTGTGTGGGCTGCTCGAATCACTCAAATTTGCATTCCCTTCAGGCTTCTCAGAAACTGTAACTTACTTTCTCACCCAAGTCTTGGGATGTAACCGCTGAATGTTTTGAAGCGCTGTGCTGCAGACTAATGCCTAAAACAGTTACAAGAAATTGCTTCATATATTTTGCATTCAATTGGTTTAGGGACCCGTTAAAGCATTTGGGACATATATTTGGAGCAATGCACAGTGAAAACTTTCTTGAACAAATATCATTATATGTTTTTTTTTATCACACACACAGAAAAAGAATAAAATAAATCTTTAACTTGGAAAACATCAAAGCAAGAGTCAGAACTTAATTTATGTATTTATGTTTGGGTTCCCAAAGACCCCTAATGTCTAAAGTGTGTAATAATAATAATAATAATGATAAATTTCAAATTACTTTCTCTTATTAACATTTTTAAATGCTTTTTTGGACCTAATAAAAACTTTTGACTGATTAAAATTATTGAGGTTTTAATTCTTTTTTTCCTCAATAAAGTAGACATGCACTTTTTGAAATAAATGTAGGCTTAACTGATCCAGTATATTGAGTATTGAGTATTTCAGTGAAAATTATTTTTTCATTAATAATTCTGCTTCTGTTTGGGGTCAATTTGGTCACAGCAAAAATACAATGTATAAATTGATAATAAAACAAATGCTACACAAATATGATCAAAGAAGTATGTGAATATACATTGCATTTATTGAGACTTGGAGAGATTTGGAGACCTCAAACAGAACCCTTTTGAAAAAAATTTAACAAGTTAAAACTGTGTTTCCTGATACTTCAATGTTAAGTTGTTTTAGATTAAAAGAGCATCGTTTCTTAGATCCAAACCCAACAAGAACTTTTTTTTATTTCACGCCTGTTCTTCATTTCAGTGTGAAGGTAAAGGAATCACGTTTTCCTCTGAGGGTTCGTAACTGTTGAGGACAGCTCATCTGGTATCCGGCTCTGTTTAGGGGGTATCCGATATCCAACAGGTGATCGAGGCGGCCTCCTCTGAGCACGAGTTCATCAAAGCGAATATAACGGTGCGACGCACAGAGCGCGATTGTTCTTTGCTGTGGCTCCTCCCTGCGTTCACAGTCTGTCTTCCTGCAAACGAGCGCTGTGCAGAAAGCGCTGTAGCATGGGGAAGTCGGATTCATTTTAAAGAATCGATTCGTTCGGACGGTTCGTTTCAAATTAAGTTGTTCAAAAAAGATTCGAACTGTTCCAAGAAATGTTACGTTTGTTCTGAAATGCTACTGTTTACTACGAAGTGTTCGAATGTAAGAGGTATTCTAAAAGATTTGCGTCAAGTGTTGTATTTGCTGGGGAGAGCAGGAAGTGTTTGTTGTAACACCATTAGTTTAACAACTAGAAATTAGTAATAAGAAATTAGAAATAAGTAAGTTACAGGGAGAAATTACTAATATAGATTTCTCCTGACATTCCTTTTGAGCCCTGAGTAAAAACATCTTTTGTTACAATAGGATTTCAGGACAAAAAAAAACATTCTGAGGTAAGAAAGATTCATTATTGGATCATAATTTAATTAATGACAATGCTAATGAATATTAAATAAGGAATGAATATGAATTAACGTGCTAATAAATATTAGAACTGGTATTATTTGAATCAACAGGTTTTACACCAACTTAGACACGCCTATTTTTCTACAACCTAGCCGCTTTGGTGTTGCAGAGCCGTTGAAAAACAATGTTTTTGGCGTTAGCTACCCGTCAAGCAAGAGCAAGCAAGCTCGTCGTCTTTCATGCGCTTTGAAGTTCTTTCAACGATGAAACGCGACGTTCCCACTAATCGTTGTTTTCCTCTTCTTTTCTCTTTTCGGACGTGTAGGCCGTTGCTGACAAGTTCATATTCAAACTCACTTAAACCGCATCGAATTCAGAGTAGCCAGAGGCGGACAGTAACTAAGTACATTTACTTGAGTATTGTACTCAAGTACACTTTTTGAGTATCTGTACTTTACTTGAGTATTATTTGTTCTGGGAACTTATGACTTTAACTTCACTACATTTGAAAGACAAATATTGTACTTTTCACTCCACTACATTTCTAT
>NW_015665129.1:2814457-2823265 GCF_001515625.1 Sinocyclocheilus rhinocerous
AAAGGAAATTTACTTTTGGTACTTAAGTACTTTTAAAAGCAAGTACTTCTGTACTTTTACTTGAGTAAAAATCTGTCTTTACAACTTTTACTTGTAATGGAGTAATATTTGACCAGCAGTATCTGTACTTTCACTCAAGTAATGGAGTTGAGTACTTTGTCCGCCTCTGAGAGTAGCCTACTTACCGCGCAAAATGATTGACATGTAGAACGCCCCTCAAAGGCCCTCTGATTTGCCAAACCAAGAAGCTCAACTCAACTTAGGCTATTTTACTGTTAGCCTACATATCACTGTCACAAAGAACGGTGTGATATCTCAAGATAGTCATTTCAGTTATATCTTTAATTGAGTAGACTTATTTCTGCTTATATTTCCATAAAATCGCTTGCTGCACTTTTAATGTATTTATAGAATTGTTTCTATAATTTGATTTGTTGTTCATTTGTCCTAGTTTTATCGCTTTGATTTAAGCTGTTAAAAGTTGGTTTGGAATTATGAAGGATAATAACTATGTTGAGAATTATTGAGAGACCAGTCTGAGACGCGTCTCTCTTACCCCGTGCGAATCGGCTCAATCGAATCCCTAAAAAGAACCTGTTCAAAAGAGCGATTCGTTCGCGAATCGGACATTACCAAACCGCAGTCCGAACTCAGTTCCTCTCTCCAGCGGCAAGACTGAAGGAAGCAGAGGAACCACGCAGCACCAGAGCACAGTCCACCGGCTCATCTCAGCATGTATGAGTAACTCAGTAAGCAGGCTATATATGTGGCAGCAGAGAACTACCCGGTGTTGAAGGAGGTCGGCATATCTCAGGGTCGCCAAATTGCCCGCTCCTGGACAATTAAACGGTAAGGTCGTTGTCAAACGACTTTGTTCATTTAAACTTATATTATGGCAGAATCCAAATGCATGCATTGCAAAGTGCATGGTTATCATTCTCATTTTTAATACAAGGGATACATATGCAAGTCTATTCTGCTGTCATTTTGTTACATGCAGTTATATGAAACTAAATGATGAAGGCAGCAGCGCTGTCAGACAGCTGGTGATCACTCTAGCAGAAAGCAGAAATATCTCTCTTTGTCTGTGGGGTTCAGAGTCGAAGCCTTTGCCAAGAGTCTCTGAGGAACACGTCCAGTTCCCTAGGCTACTTAATAAATTATCTGCTCTTGTAATATTTCCATTAATGCCTGATTACAGCTGCTATCAAATGGAATGACTGGTAGACAAAAAATGAAGAGTTACAGAGCAACGGTCTCCCCCATGAAATATATAGTTATTATACAAGTATAATACTGCACTATTTGGCTTTTTGAGACACAGCCGTTTGAAAGTTGGATAAATTATGTAGTTTGAATGCGTAAGTTGGCAACGAGGACGCCCAGGAGACCTGCTCCCTGTCAGGTAGAGCAGTGGTTCCCAACTCTGTTCCTGGAGGCCCCCCAACAATACACATTTTGGACGTCTCCCTAATCAAACGCACCTGATTCAACTCATCAGTTTGTTAGTGGAGGCTCCAAGAGTTGAAATGGGTGTGTCAGATGAGACATCTAAAATGCGTGCTGTTGGGGGCCTCCAGGAACAGGTTTGGGAACCGCTGAGGTAGAGCGAGCGCTTCTCCTGGAACAACTCCATGCCTGTCTGTGCGCATCTACCTGTGATGGAGAGAGCTTGGGGTAGCTGCTGGAAACTACAAGTCTTAGGCCTATATTTAGACTTTGATATCAGACATAGCCTTATGTTTGTTATTTAGTACAGTTACTTGCAGAGCATCTTGATTTGCGGAGAACCTTTTATGCAAAGTAACTACAAGAACTAAATAAAATAAAATATAAAAAAAATAAAAATAAAAGAAATATAAAATAAAAATCCAGGGCTTGAAATTGGAATGGAAATTAAGTTTTTAGTGAGTATAAATATTTTAAATTGAGCTATTTCATTTGTTTGAAATTTGTATTTTGAATGATGGCTTTTGAAAATGCTTATCCAAGTAATAATAATGAATAACTGGAAAAATTATGAAAAAGTCATGGAAATTCATGGGTCTATGGGAACTCGATCTGCTGTTATCACTATTTAATCCATTAAACCAAACCTAAATCAATAAGTTAAAATAAATAAATAAATAATATATTAACAGATACAAACAGTAAAGTACTAGGTAACACCATAATGTGAGAGCTATTCACGACCGGCTGTGGAGCATTTTAAGGTGTCCTTGTTACACGTTACATGTACTTACTATTATAATAACAATAAATTATGCATAATTACATGCCAGTAACCCTAATCCTAACCCTAACCATATAGTAAGTACATGTCGTTAATTAATATTACTCAGCACTTAAATAAATAATTACACTGTAACAAGGACACCTTAAAATAAAGTGTAACCAAGTACTATAGTGAGTAAAAAACAATAATGTAATAGAAATGTATGTATTTGTAATATACTATTCACATGAAAATACATGAAAATATAGCTGCCTTTTGAATTTTAGGATGAGGGTCCCTTACAAACAAGGGTGATCATATTTGGGGGTCCGTGGCATCTGAAAGATTGAAAAGCCCTGCACTAGACTACCACCCTCTGCTGGTGAACACCGTGAACATCATAAGAAAACTGAAGAGGCTCATTGTTTAGGTCGTTAAATAAACAATGTATTGTTTTTTCAAGAGAAAACAAAGTTGGTTTATAGGGTTGGTGTAGTAAGCTCTGTCTGGTTCAGGGGTGTGTGGTTTGCGAGCTGGCTAAAATGTTCATGCTCCACAGCCGGTCGTGAATAGCTCTCACATTATGGTCTCCGTTGATGGATTCAGAGTTCATTACCGGTTGTTACATAAGTCACTTCTGCTGACAGTGCATTGGTAATCATTATCTTAATTCCCTTGTTTGTGCTTTGTTTATTTGAAAGAGCGAGCAGAAAATGAATTGAGAAGTGTGATACACCAACTTTTTGTTTGAATCCTCTGGTTTGTGTAAATCAAGTCTTGTTGTGAGTGGGTAAGACAGTGTTTGTGGAGGCCAGTGGTCTGTGGCGGCCAGTGGTCTGTGGCTCTTTCATACGGTTACAGTGCAGTGTCAAGCTTAAGTGAGGAGACTTTCTGCTTGTATGTCATCCAAATGGAGATGAAGAGAGACTGCCTAGTTTCCAGAGAGGATTGAGACCCAAGATTTCTCCATTGCAGAGAGGGCTTTACATTCAGTCTGTCATATGGGTTTAATTATCAGAGTTTTACTCGTGCCTGATGGCTCCGCGTCTCCACCAGTGTAGTCTGACAGCACAAAATGCTTCTTGCCGTCTCAAATCACACATATTCTCATACCTCCTGTCTGCGCTAACAGTTTACAAGGTCCTTCCTGAAATTTCATGTCACATTTAGTATATGTCGACACGCCATCTGTAGCTCGCAGATGCTTCTCGTTCTTGATTTACCCCCAAGAGCAGCCAATTATGAAGTTCAACTCCTTCAAGGCCACAGCTGAATTTTTTGGAGAAGATGTTGCTCTACGAGGTCATGTCTTCCTGTGGCCTCTGTGGCTTGAGCTCCTTCTCCTGCTTTGTGGGCCGGTGTTTTTATCACAAAACAGGCCACAGATGGACAAGTGAATCATTCACTGGAAAAGTTTAGTTGTTTCCCCTTATTTACACAATTTCTGTTTTATTGTTTTACATTTATAATGGGAACTTTATAATGGGAAATCTATTTCTGATTCCTCTTAGTGTTTTTGGTTCCATTAATGTCAGCATTAATGAATTATTTAATTGTCCGTAACTATATATTAAAGAAGTTACCAACAGATTATTTGTTTATTTATTTATTTTGAACCAACTTATTAGAGTGTTTCATTCAGGAAGTTGGGCTGTAGGCTTTTGATTCACTAAAAAGAATCGACTCAAATAATTCATAATTCGTTTCGCAAACGGATAACACTGGCTGCACTGTAACTATATTTTAGTGGGATAGTTCACCCAAAAATTTAAATTCTGTCATTAATTACTCACCCTCATGTCGTTCCAAACTTGTAAGACCTTTGTTCATCTTTGGAACACAAATTAAGATATTTTTGATGAGTTCCAAGAGCTCTCTGACCCTCCATAGACAGCAAGGATCCTAACACGATCAAGGTCCAGAAACGTAGTAAGGACATTGATAAAATAATCCATGTGACATCAGTGGTTCAACCGTAATTACGAGACCGACCGAAGCTACGAGAATACTTTTTGTGTCCAAAGAAAACAAAAATAATGACTTTATTCAACAATTTGTCTCCTCCACGTCACCCTTGCGCCAATTTGGAGAGTATCACATACGTAAACAATGTATGCAACGTATGTACGCGAATACGTTGTTTACGCTTTGATCTGGGGTGTATTCCAAAAAGCAAGGTTAAAGGTGGGATAAGCGATTTCTGGTAGCCAATGTTGACATTTGAAATCACCAAAACAAACACGCCCCTATTTTGATAGCTCCGCCCCACACATATGTACACAACCCAGGCAACGATTAGTTCTGTGAAACAAAGAAAACCAATGTTACACTGTGTCTACACCGGACGCGAGTGGCGCGGCACGACAAAATACTATGGAATTCATTATAATCAGTGATGCTGTCTACACCATATAGATATATGTACATATCTATGGTCTACACTGGATGCGGTGCGGTGCGGCACGACACGACAAATCCTCGACAGAAAACTGCTGCTGCGTTCTATTCATGACGTATTGACACAAATTTCAAATGATTTTCAACGGTCGCTTTGTCGCATCCAGTGTTCTACACAGACTTTAGTTGTTGCGGCGCTAGTCTCAGCCTTAGACGTCACGCCCACGGACCGTTGGCTAAACGTCTGATGCATATGGCACACTAAAGTGGAAACACTTCAGGAGTTTCGAAGTCGTCGTCGGATTGGTTGAATTATACAGGATTTCCGGAAGACGTGTGTGTCGCGTGCTTTAATGTTCCGCCTGGAAACAAAGATGCCGTGCCGCCAAACCCCCTCACGAAAGAAGAAAGTCGTCGTGTTTACAACTGTGACGACGAGTGCTTATCAGGATCAACTAAACGCTGGATTCTCAAAAGTATGTGAAAAAATTTAAGTTCGCGGCATAGAATCTTTAAAATACATCTGAGAGTTTTACACACCGGTCTGTTATTGTGGTGACATTTCCACGCCCCGAAATGTGACGATGAACGAAACAAACTATGATTGGTTGTTTGACATGTCGGTCAAACGGCCTCATGGGCGGGCCTTGGCCAATGAAAGCTGCCATGGATCCCGATCGCAGGCCTTCCGCTCCTTGAGTTCTCTCCAGCGCTGGAAAGCTAATCCGATATTTACACGGGTCCTACTTCTTGCCTTATTGCCTTAAGCCTTCTTTTGTTCCGCAGACGTTTCCTCTTTTGTATTTTAATCACCATCTCTATTTTTCTGTCGCTCGGTTCGCTAATGTCCGTCCTGTGCACTGAACGCTCTCTCCTCCACATCATGAGTAGACACTCCCCTTACTGCTGATTGGCTACAAGTTTGCTAGTCGGCCCGAATCAGTTTTCTAAAGCGTTTTTGAAAAATCGCTTACTCCACCTTTAACTTACCATGTGCTAAACCCTGAACTATCGGTTGATTAACCCAAACCTTGCTTACTTGAGGTATTCTAGTTCCAAAAATGCATCCGGGAGTAAGTTCATGCAACAAAGAGTATGTTCCTGGTTAGCACACAAGACATTATCAACAGAGCGACGAATCGACAAGTCGCTATGGACACACACGCTAAGAAAAAGCGCGCCATACTACTTATTTCTTCTTCTTCTGTTTAATCGTTAATCCTTGAGAATAAGAATTATATTGTTTGTTTGATGCTAATTCTATAATAAGTCATATCAGATATGTATTTTTATTATAAAATTTTTTATAGAAAATGCCGATCCATGATATGTGAGATGATATTAAAATATAATAAACATATAGGCCTATAATAAATAACATAAACATTACCGTGTCATGTTTCAGGGTTAGCTTACTTCATATATATATATATTTATATATTAGGGGTGTCCCCGACTAAGGAATTACATAGTCGAATCGACTGATTGTCCACTGATAGTCGAATCATATGTTTATTATGAAGCACTTTACTGCAGCGCAACTCAACCAAATGCATCTTATACGAGATCAATTATATATAGGCTACATGATATAAATAAACCAGCTGAAATGTTTTGAAATCACTTGTACCCTACCTGATCGAAAAAATCCAGTCTTTCACTCTGCCTGTGTCAATTTGAGTTAAGGTTTTAAATCCCTGCCGCCAAGATGCTCCTCTGTCGGTCACGGATTATGGAAAGTGAAACTTAAATCTATAGGGGTGGTTGGATTTATTCACGCACGTTAAAATACTTATTTAAAGGTTCTTTCTTTTCAGATTCTTATTTACAGCATTATCATAATAGGCTGTATATTAACTTATTGGGAGAAAACCGGTAGTTCTATGTGAAATCAGACATTTGAGCACCGCCATATAGCCAAAAGGGCATGATCATAACACCTCTGCGAATATTCGACTGTGAGATTGGTAGTCGAATCAGGCTCCTCCCATCGAAGCATTGAATTGTCACTATTCGGGGTCACCCCTAAGTTACCTCCATTTTTGGAACTGAAAGTTGAGGTTATCCGCTTACTTACCCTTAAACATACCCGGGTATGTCACATAACCTGCTTTCTTTTACTAAAAAGAACCAAGTCATTAGAATCATTTGTTTGGGAATTGGTTTACACTGGTTGTGCTGTAGGTTTTTGATTCACTAAAAAAAACTGGCTCAAAAGATTTACTCATTAATATATAAATATATATGATACATTTCCTCTTTATTACTCAGTATTAGTGTTGCGGATTGGCTGAATAGTGCAGAAAAAAGTATTTTAGTATAATATTTTGTGGAATGCTTACAGTATGTGAGTAATATTAACCCTAAAAATAAAGTTCCCAGTTCCCAATCCTGATTACAACATAATGTTGGCCTTTTATGTTGAACAAGCCTCAAAGCCACGTAGTACGTGACACACAAATGAAGAACATAGAGGACCAAATCTTGGACCTTCTTTGCCAAGATTTAGATAAGACAATGTTTTAATGAAAACCACCTATCTCAGTCTAGTAACTTCACAATAAAACAAGTCTCCAACAAGAGATAATGCAAGAAAAGAGGCTTTTGCCAAGCAGGAAATAACAATAAAAAGCCTGGAGGGCTGAAAGGGTGTGGAGAGCACAGGGGCATGTAGTCCATCACTATTTGTAAGGGACAAAGACCTCTTAGTGTTTTAAGATTACTTGCTGCACTTAAGCTGTTTCAATGCAGCCCATTGGAAATGAGGGGAACTTAAAACCAGAATCAGCCTCTGAGGCCACTTTTGGGTCCTGACCTATTTGTTGCTGCTATTCTTTTCAATGAAAACAGAGAGTGTTTGATTTTTAATGGAGGAGAATGTAGAATATTGTCAGGCAGTTTAACGTGGCTTATTTTGTGGCAACAGAAATCTTGGATGAGTTTTGCACAGTGGTTTCAAATAGCTTTCCAAAACAGTTTTTCCGTAGAAATTAGACAAAACTTCCTCGCACACACAGACACACACTACTTTGGTCATTGTCTTTTTTGTGGTACTAGTCAGGAATAGTTATCCTTGATGGACAAATGAGTGCACAAACTCTATATTCCTTCTCTCACCCTTTCCCAAATTGTCTCTCTTTCTCTCTTCTTTAACCACTCTAAACTTTTTCTCTTTTTTCTTGAGTTTAAGTTCATCCTTTTTTTCATCAGGAGGCAACTTGTATTCTTATGTTGGCAAATCATTTCCCATCTGTTCTTGATTACCTTTGTATGCACTTGGTTTCTCTTCACCCATCAGAGCTTGTATGGCATCTCTTTCTACCTCTTCCCAGAAAGCATGGAGTGAGGATTATATAGAGAACGAAAGAAAAAAAGGAAGGCGAGAAGAAGGTTGGATAGCTTTTGTTGATGTTGATGTTGATCATACTATATGCTTGCAGTATGCAGTGTGTATAATGGGCAAAATATTCAATTTATTCTTTATGCATGGCATTTGAATGAAAGTGAAAGACACATGAAAGTGCAGTATACAATCAAATCACATTGCAAGGATTATGCTGTCCCACAATGCAATGCACTTAACCTATAATTTTTAGTGGGATGAATGAATTGCAGATCATTTAAACTGTGTTCGCTTTACTTAAAGGGTTAGTTCACCCAAAAATGAAAATTAGCCCATAAATTACTCACCCTCAAGTCATCCTAGGTGTATATGACTTTCTTCTTTCAGACGAATCCAGTCGGAGTTATATTAAAAATGGTCTTTGATCTTTCAAGCTGTTTAATGCCACTCAGCGGGTGTTGCATGCATCAGTCCAAAAGAAGTTAAATAAAAAGCGCCCATCCATAAAAAAAGTGTCTCACACGGCTCCGGGCGGTGAACAAAGGCCTCCTGTAGCGAATCTATGTGTTTTTGTAAGAAAAATATTCATATTCAAAACGTAAAAAAGAGAAAAAGAGACTGTCAGTCCTATAATGTCAGTGGATGGGAATCACGGCTTTGAGAGTCATAAAACATACACAAACAAAACCAAATTAAACCCTGTGGCTCGTGATAATACATTGATGTGTAAAGACACAAAACGATCGGTCTGTGCAAGAAACTGAACAGTATTTATATCGTTTTTTACCTCTGATTTTCACCGCAATGTCTGAACTGCCCTGAGCGCGTTCGCGTCTTCTTCTTCAGCCTGCGC
>NW_015665129.1:2823357-2826901 GCF_001515625.1 Sinocyclocheilus rhinocerous
CAAGTAAGTATATGCACTGCCGGTTTTAGTGCTGAAGCGCGTCAGTGAATGAAATGTCACAGTTTTGCACTTTGCTCTGATTTATGATTTATGCTTTCAGTTCGAATGGACATTTTATACAGTATTACAGTTAATTGATCTAAAACGGTGATGGTGCATTAACAGCTGTCAGCCAAGTCAGTACTCAAATGAGCAGTATGAACTTATTTACCCAGCACATTTTTTTATTTTGGTCGCGCATGCGCACCTGCCCACCACTTATGTGCACCCCAGTGCATTTCGCAGCCGAACACAACCTATGGCTTGCTCTCTCTCTTTGTGTTCCTGTCCCATTAGAAACAGTGGTGCCACACAAGTCCCTCTTGTAGTAGGCTATTTCTCAGATTAGGACATTTTGTTTTATAGCCTGCCCCAGACGTCAGCTTGCCCTTCTGACCCCACAATGCTTTCCTTTCTTTTGCACTCTTCCGGTGAAGGACAGAGTGAAGAGAAACAGCAGCCCCCAGGTTAGAAAGGGTTTTTTCCCCTTTCCACTTGAATGTGAAAGGAGGAATGATTGATTAGCTCTAGCAACAGGATGCAAACAACAGCCTCCCAAGGCAATATGTTTGACCGGTCAGAGAGGAACCTTTTAGCCAAGAAACTCGCCTTTCTTTTGCATCTATCTAACCTGTTTGTCTTTCAATAGGGAGGCTCTTCATATTTATGATCCTCGGTTGTACACATCTTAGAACTGCCCGTTCTCCACCTCCAACCCCGAGAGGCGAAGCGTCAGGATCCACACTGAAGCGAAGCCACCATGGCTCCAGAATTCTGTGCGTCACTTTGGTGAGCGTGGGGCCGTCAGAGGGCAGAAGACATGTTGGGACAGAGGGCTGGGCACCGCATTGAAGCTTGCTGTAGTAACCATGGAAACGGTGTGGAGGAGTTTGGCCTGCGTTGGCATCATCGCCATGGTTGCCAGTGGAGTGGCAGAGAGTTGGAATCCTGAGGAGTTTGCTCAGTCTCAAGGTGAGATTCCTGATTCTTTTATTGTAATGAAGTTTAAGTAAATGGTGTGGAAAAAGAAGTGTTCATTTCATTTTAGCAATCATTTGCTGCTGTCAAACTGCATTAAAGCGGGCAGCTGCCATCCTGCTTCTTGTATACACTAGCATTCAAAAGTTTTGAAAGATGTCTCTCATGCACACCAAAGCTGCATTTATTTAATAAAAAATACAGTAAAAACAATAATATTGTGAAATATTATTACAATTTAAAATAGATGTTTTGTTTTCTAATATATTTTAAAATGTAATTTATTCCTGTGTTGGCAAAGCTGAATTTTTCTAAATATTTCTCACATGGCCCTTCAATTTAATGTTCGATTCGACTATGTAATTCCTTAGTCGGGGACACCACTAATATATATATATATATATATGAAGTAAGCTAACCCTGAAACATGACACGGTAATGTTTATGTTATTTATTATAGGCCTATATATTTATTATATTTTAAAAGTCAATTTAATATTCTGATTTGCTGCTCAGTTTCTTATTATCAGTGTTGAAAACAGTTGTGCTGCCTAATATTTTGTGGAAAACATGATACTGATGATACTTAATGGTAATACTGATGTATTTTTCAAGATTTGTAGCAAGATTCTTTAATGAAATGAAAGATAAAAAAACAACATTTATTTGAAATAAAATTACTTTGAAATTTATCACTTTTCTTCAATCAAGTTAATGCACCCTGGCTAAATCAAAAGAAAAAAAATACTCACCCCCATGTCATCATGTCTTTCTTTCTTCAGCCACAAAGAAATTAAGGTTTTTGAGGAAAACATTCCAGGATTTTTCTTCATATAGTGGACTTCAATAGGGCCCAATGGGTTGAAGGTCCAAATTGCAGTTTCAGTGCAGCTTCAAAGGGCTCTACACGATCCCAGCTGAGGAATAAGGGTCTTATCTAGCGAAACGATCTGTCATTTTCTAAAAAATAAATAAATAAATAAACATTTATATACGTTTTAACCACAAATGCTCATCTTGCACTAGCTCTGCGTTGCGCGTCCATGACTTCACGCATTACGTAGTCATATTGGAAAGGTCACACGTGAAGTACCGACCCAGTGTTTACAAACGTCCTTTACAAAAAAAGGTAAAAACGAGGTTGGACGATTTTGAAGTTTGAGGAGAAAATCAGATGGCGTTTGGTACTACTTCTGCCTACATCACGCCTAAAAAGTATATACATTAAAAAAAATTTTAGAAAATGACAGATTGTTTCACTAGATAAGACCCTTATTCCTCAGCTGGGATCGTGTAGAGCTCTTTGAAGCTGCATTGGAACTGCAATTTGGACCTTCAAACCGTTGGTTACCATTGAAGTCCACTATATGGAGAAAAATCCTGGAATGTTTTCCTAAAAAACCTTAATTTCTTGGATGACATGGGGATGAGTTAATTATCAGGAAATATTCATTCTGGAAGTGAACTAATCCTTTAACATAATTAGCAATATCTCATAATTTGCAAGACGGACTGCTATTTCAGTTTGACTAATAAATAGAAATTATTACTTTTGTCAGACTGAAATCAACTTTTAGAGTGCTTGTAAACACATTTCTTGTTGCAGTAGAAATTACCTGAGAAACTTTCCGTACGTTTCACGTTGCACAATGGATGCAGCGATGGCAGATCATCAAAGCGTAAAACAGAATGAATTATTAGCCTCAAACCTCGAACAGTAACAAACCATTTAGACAACCAGGAACAGATGCACTGCGACGTCAGTTAGCCATCACAAGAGCCAGCCAGACTCGATGACCCATCTTTCCATGAAACCAACCACTGTCTCAATTCATACAATTAGTGACCCAGTTAGCTCTCTGATGAGAGTCACGTGAGGCACCTTTTAGATATCCAACTTTAAAATATACATTCCTGCAACATACTAATCTTGTTAAGTCATTTCAAATATATAAGATTTAAAGAGATACAAGGTTACATAATAAGAACATGTTCAAGCATGTGGATTTGACTTCACTGCGTCATCTGGTCCAGTTCAGGACAAGCGTGTGAGCGTGTCTGGCTGAGTTTCTGTGTGTTTATTCAAAAGGCGGCTGGGACAAATATGCAGACCAGCCGTAGTTGCTGTTAAACGTCATTTTTTGGCCTATGAATAACTTAATAATGCATTTTTCCCTCTCATAACCAGGGTTACATCATGTAGCGTACAGTTATTAAAGCAAAGCACTAAGTTTATGTGTAATCTCACCACATGCAGTGACCGGTCACCACAGGCATATATTTAAATCTCATAGTCCAAATAGCAGTGTGGCAGACGGTACACAAACAGGATATGGATGGGTTTTTAGTCGCTGACAGGGCCTCCGTTCAAGAAAGACTGACTTCTCAGCCTGGCATAGGGAAGAGTTTTCTCCTCCACAAGTCTGGGCGTACTCGCTGACTTGATGCAGCTGTTGCACATCTGGGAAAGGTGGACAGACTTCTCTCTCTATTTTTCTCCGGCCCGGTCTCCACAGGAAAACGTCGG
>NW_015665129.1:2827098-2832684 GCF_001515625.1 Sinocyclocheilus rhinocerous
GTCACTTTAGTTTCCCGCACGGTCCTAATTAAAGGTTGTTCTCCTTAACCTTCTAAAATAAACTTTCAAACCCTGGGCGGCTCCTGACGGTGGTTTATTTGAATCAAAAGTGAAGTCTTTATTCTTTTAATGGGGCTCTGTCCGTGGCGAGGGAGTTTATGGGGAAGTAAGGCAGGCGTCCTCCTCCTCTCGGGTACCTTGTTGAGATTAAAGACACATCAAAGGCTCTGGAGGATCGGTGCACCCTGTAGGTGTAAGAGCAGGGAGAACCCTTCCATCAATTGTGGGCCTTATGTTTATTTAAGATAGCGCCAGTTGATGGTGGTCAGAGGGCTGGGCGTGTTGTACAGTTTGAGCTCCGCTTTCATGCTTTGACATAAGACCCAACTGTGCCTCTGGCTCCTGTTATTGAGACTGTCTGGATTCAAGTTCTAGATAGAGCCTAGATTACCTTTAGGCCTGCATTGGCTAATTTGCAGACACTTTTATCCAGAGTGACTTAAAGTACAGTTTTAGTGGACGGATGGCCCCTCTAGAACAACTTGGGGCCAAATGTGTTACTTAAAATCCTTCAAACTGAGTTTCTATCACTGTATATTTCTAAGAATTTTGGAAGATCACATAAAATTCTGAATAGAATCACTGAGAGACGATTTCAAAAATGTGCATAAAAAATTACTTTTAATGTCAGATTTATCCTAGCATGTGAATATATACGTTGTTGTTTTATGCTTAATAATAAGAATAATAACATGTTGTAATTTGGCTTAGGCTCTCTCTTTATGCCTTGCAAGTGTTTTATTAGTTTATTAGTTTATTATTACTTTTATGCCTGAATGTATGTGTCCTGCTTTCCGTTTAAACATCTTTGTTGTTTATAATAGAAGCAATCTAGTTTTGTCATGCCATGTAGCTTACTTGTAGACCCACTGTAGCACATTCCAGTAACAAATAAGTAACAAAATAAGTCAATAAGTAACTAAATAAATCATGTCTTATGGTTTAAATTGTAAGAAGTAACATGTTGTTTTGCATGTTCAGTCCTAAAAGTAATCTTGAACTTTAAGTAGTTTTTTTTACTTCCAAACCACTCCACCACTGATTTCTTTTACAATTGATTGTAATTTTTAAACCCAGACAGCATTTGCTGTTAGACTATAGGGTGTATAAGGCTAGAAGTGAGCTTAAATTTACTCAAAAGGATGGAACTCTTCTGTTGGTCCCATTTATGGTCTTGAGTCTGCGCAGGTTTTAAAAAGCCAATGGAAACACATGTGGGGCTCAGAAGCAGCAGCTCTTTCAGTAATTAGACAGTCTTATTAAGTGGCCCAGTCTGAGTAACTGCTGTGAGGAGAGAACGATGTGATCTTTTATATTTTCAGCACTTGGTTTGAGCCTTCATTCCCTCCTTATGGAGGGCTTAATGAAATGGACCGTGTTCTATAAAGTTACTTGTCCTTCTCTTGCCATTGTACACAATGCCAAATTTAATATAAGTCATATGGTGAGTCTGCTGATGTATTTCTACAGCTTTGAGAGATTACGGAAAGTAGTAAGTCTAGCTGAATCAAGGTCACGCACATCTTCATGCCTCTGGACCCAAACAAAAGAGATATTGCTGTCGCCCTTCTCACAGTGTTTGAACTGGCAAGATGGAGTAAACAAACCAATGGAACAAACCTTGTTTCACATTAAGGACACTGATCCTGGTGTAATTCTTCACATCTGAATGTATAAAACGGTTTGGTTTGGTTTCAGGATGTTTGTCTCTTTGGCAATCTCCGCCCCTTGGGTGCAGTTTTTCAAATGCCGAATTTGGACAATTAATCTCCAGGCCCGCTGTCGGGAACAGGAAGTATACAATTTCAGGATTTCCATAGCAACAGGCAGCCCTTGGCCTTTGGGCTGCTAACTTGCTTTTCTTCTCTGTGGTCTACTCAATGGTTTCACTGTGAACTCTTTTGTTCGCCAATTGACACGGTCAGAGTACATAACTGCAACTGAATAAAATCCTTGTTAGTAACCAGAGGCTCTTTACATGGGCCCCAGCTGATCCAAGGGACAGCGATCTGCTTGAAATAGTTTGTTTGTGGATGTATTGTTGGTGTGAGTTAACAGTTCTCACTTGTTTGGATCCTAAAAGTACATGTAGTATTTTTTTGTGGTCTTGAAGTGATACTGACAGCTAGAAGCGTAATTTCCTTCATATGCCTCAACCCTTGCATCTTAATTTAAAACTTTTTTCAGTGTTCATTAAAAGTGTCTTATACTTTTATTTCCTTTTTACTCCCACACATTTCCAATTTGCAGAATTCCTCAGATTTCTGTCCCCTAAAATCGGTGCAGAAAATGTGGAAAGAGTGTGCAGATTCCATTTAGGCCTGGTCATGTGACCTCAGTATGGTGGCCCCTGTAAAGTGATCCCCTTCAAGTAAAATTAAATTTGTTAGGCTACTGGTATGGTTTTGATGTCATTATTTATGTAGCTAAATGTGTATTTATATTCTAAATATTTTAAATATTGTATATTATATAATATACTTAAATTTTATGGTATATTATAATTGTATAATATCCACTATACTGTTCAAAAGTTTAGGGTTAATATACATTTTTTCAGGATCATGTGACACTTAAAGCTGAAGTAATGGCTGCTGAAAATTCAGCTTTCCCATCACTGGAATAAACTACATTTTACAATATTACAATAGTAAACAGTTACTTAAATATATTGTATTTTTGAATATTGTATAATTGTATTTTCGAACAAATAATGCAGTCTTGGTGAGCAAGAGACTTCTTCAAAAACAAAAAAACATCATACTCCAAACTTTCGAATTGTAGTGTATAAAACCTTTTTTCTTTTTTTAATAAGAACGATTTCAGTGCATGTTTAATTGCTTATTGTGTGAGCAGTATAAACTCAACTCAACTTCCATCCTTCAATCTAAAGGACATTTTTTGTGTTTCCGCAGCTGAGTTTCTGTCCAGCTTGGGCCAGTATGAGATCGCCATCCCAGTGCGTGTGGGGCCGCATGGGGATATGCTATCGGAAGAGGAGACCTCTCACAGGAATGGCCGACACCGGCGAAGCACGGAAACGCAGAGCGTTCCAGAGCCGCAGCTGTACTATCAGCTCTCCACGTCGAGCACTGACCTTTTGCTCAACCTCACGCTGCAGGGAGGACTGCTCTCGCGACAGTTCCGTGTGGAATACTGGAAGAGGGGCCGCTTGGCTTGGAGTCACCCATACTTGCCCAACTGCCACTATGTGGGTCACCTACAGCACCAGCCTCACTCTAGTTCTGTGGCTCTTAGCAACTGTAATGGCCTGGTAAGCTCCATTAGAATTTTGAAGCAAACAGTGCTGTGTCTCAAGGCAAAATGATGTACTAATTAGTGTGCACCTAACCTATGTCTGCACTCAAATGACGTCAAATGCAGAAGTCTGCAAAATGGGCTGCACCTACAGCCTTAAAGGGACAGTTCATCCCAAAATAAAAATTCTGTCATTAATTACTCACCCTCATGTCGTTCCAAACCCGTAAGACTTCATTCAACTTCAGAACACAATTTTTTTATGAAATTTTTGATGAAATCCAAGAGCTTTCTGACCCTGCATAGACAGCAACACAACTGACATGTTCAAGGCCCAAAAAGGTAGTAAGGACATTGTTAAAATAGCATTCACCGTGTCAGACTTGCTGACCTCAAACTTTTAAACAGATGTTGACTTTACATAGAAAAGATTAGCAACTGTTTTTTTAAACTGAAATCACATTAACATGCATATTGTTTTCGTCTTGTTACTACAGTACACTTTTGAAACACTTTTGAAATATTTAAACTTTAAAAAGTATTTTATTTTATTTTATTTATGGATTTGCCCTATTAACTTTCATTGTAAGTATCTCACGGTAACACAGGTTTTTGCTTATATTAAAGAAAAAGAGGGACAAGTGAAAATTATTGTAATTTTCTGCAATAAAACCCAAAATATTCCTTTAAATGGCTTTAGCACTTTGTTAGACATTTCCATCACATGAGGCTCAGATGATATCCGTAATGCTGTATGCTAAAGTAATGATGTATTATACAACGTAATCTCTTTCTTTCTACACTTGAGTGAGTTGTCGTGACGCCCTTGTAGATCTGAAATGGGCAGCTGTTGCTAAAGTCTGTCTCTCCCAGCTGGTGTAAAGCTCAACTCTAAAAACAGGTGTTTTGGAGCTTAATGATGGATTTAGTTTCAAGCGGCATGCTGTGGCCTGCTCATTACTTGCCAGAGCTGGTAATACACCTGCGTAAACAAATCACAAAGTCAAGACCAATGCTTGTTTATCCAGACCCTTTGAGTACAGTGTTAAGTCTCTCTGATAAATGCCATCGGACATCCTGGATGCAGTATTGAGTGATTCATCTACCTGGCATCACAGGTGCTAATACATGACCGGCCTGGTCGATAATTCATACATTTTTAATTGTGTGCGCACCAAACACAAGTAAATACAATGGAGGATTAAGCTTGCTCATGATGGTGGTAAGAAACTTCCAGGTTAATTACTGGTGATCAGAGTAGCATGACTAAATTCATCAGGGAATGCTCAGTGTGTCCACAAGAGCATCACTAAGCACATTACAGGATTATGTGGACTTGAAAAGTGACTGAAAGAGATGAAGAGAGGAAACAATGAAACATGCTAAGATCCTTTGGCCATCCGCCATGAGTTCCCATTTCATCCAGGATTGTTAGCCCAGTGCAAGCTCATTATTTTAGAGGGGAGACTAATGATGGGATGATTTGATCTTGTCAGGGACTTCAATGTATCTAGCGTGTAAAATCAGATTGCCCAGGGAGGCCAATGTTTCGTTTTTTCACATGCAAGCAAAAGCATGTCATACATTTCAATGACAGACCCTTCATGCTAATCTGAAACGCAAATCTATGGTTTCTTGGTTTTTCAGCAAGGGGTCATTGTAGCTGGAGGTGAGGAGTACCTTATTGAACCCCTGGTTTCTGCTAAAAACTTCACTAATGAGGATGGCAGAGAAGGGCGCCCCCATGTGGTGTACAAACGGTCGTCTCTAAGATACCAAAACATGGACCAGTCCTGTGGAGTCATCGGTAAGAACTAAAAATGCCATGAAGACCAAAAAGACCTTTTAACATCAACTGACAAGAGAAAATTGTGTTCGCCAACCCATTTCATGGGGTCTTTCAGTATGTATGGTAGGCTATCCCGTTTTATTCCTAATATTAAAAGTCACTTTGTAATGGAAGTAGCGACAGATCTTTTTATTCATATTGTGACTTACATCTGAGTGAAATGGATTATTAAAAAATGCTGGGCAGGAACTTGGTTCTATGCATCAGTTGTTGATTGAATGGAGGCAAATCTGAATGCAAGCTTATAGTCGATTGCAGTGTTGGGGAGTAACTAGTTACATGTAACGGAATTACGTAATTTAATTACAAAATAAAAGTAATTGTAATCAGTTACATTTACTGAGAAAAAAATGTGTAATTAAATTACAGTTACTTATGAAAATGTTAAGGATTACAAAGGGGGTTACATCTGCTTTTTT
>NW_015665129.1:2832748-2833746 GCF_001515625.1 Sinocyclocheilus rhinocerous
GTGCAGCTGGATCACGAACAATGGGTACTGATTTTAACTTTTTAACAAAACCTGCCTTGAATTGTCCCTCGTTCAGAAAGCAGTCTGGAGTAAAATTATTTGCGCAGACATAAACGAATTTAGGTGTATTCAGTGGCGCATTACCATTAAAAACAAAACTAATGCACTGCGTCTGATGATGGGAGAAAATTAAGATTCTTATGTTCTTCTACATCACAAAACTACAAAACACCTGCATTGCTTACAAGACATTGTCGCTACAGCTGCTGGAGCGTGGAGAAAATGATGGACTTTGTACAACTGGCTGAGGGCGAAAACATGCTAATATTGGACAGTACATCAGCGGTTGTGGGCGAGGCCTGAACGATATGACATGATACTGCTCAGAAAATCAAAACGGCTTGATAATTGAGACTGTTTAGGATTTTGGGGGATTAAAAAAGGGAGTGAATGGATTTTTATCATTGTAGGGTGGTTGCGTCTACACTGCTAAGATACATTTATATGCAAACACCATGTTAAAGTGAATTTTGCATCCAATGTCTACTTGAAATATAATATTAATTCAAGCGATGAAGTATTTCGAAAGTCTGACAGTAATCAGTGTTGAGTACTACTGTAAAGTTTACCCTGCCTGGTTTACATGTTTGAAAATGATAAACAGTTGAAAACATTAGAAATTTAGAAAAGTAATCAAAAAGTAATCAAATGTAATCAGTTACATTACTTTAATAAAGTAATTGAAAAGTTACACTACTTATTACATTTTAAGTAGGGTAACTTGTAATCTGTAACCTATTACATTTCCAAAGTAACCTTCCCAACACTACAAGTGTATGCACTACTTGCTTTATGCAAGCACTATATAGGATAAATCACTATACAGGATTTACCCTATTATACTTTATCGACACGAATTGATAGGTGAAACAACAAACAGCCACCCACAAATAGTCTATATACAAAGCATCAGGCTGTCTTTGAGTTCACATGAACAA